>NW_024704804.1:46438-64342 GCF_018977255.1 Callorhinchus milii
CACGTTTCACACCATAAACTTCAGGCTACAGCTTTCAGTTCCAGATCTCGACAATAATTATCCTTACATTGCGCACGGCTACTCATCAATCTACCAGACTTCTCAAAATCCTTCCCAGGCATCCTAATTCTGCCTTAATCCCAATCATACACAAACGGTTGGACATTGACTTTGTGTTTAAGTAATAATAACCCACTCACTGTTTACAACATGGGAAACGGGATTAAAAGCCCCCCAATCTCCGAGGTTTAAAGTGCAGTAGTTTATTAAACCCAAAGTTTGCGTTAATATCAATGATATAAAAACGGTTTTGCATTTACTTTGGGCATTGATTTTAAACCCAAACCGGTGGATAACACGGGTAACGGGTTAAAAACACTCCACAGATCCGCTGGGTTTAAAGTGCATCAGTGCAAAATATTCCCAATTCTACATTAATCCCAAATATATAAACGGCTTTTTGCAGTAAGTCTCTCTCTCTCACACTCACTCCCTCTCTCGCTCATTCACTTTCTCTGTCAATCAGCCGCTGGAGGATTTCAGTCTGTGGATCGTATTTGGGATTTAAAGCGAGGTCTTACCCCTCTTGAAGTGGAGAGGAGTAATTTGGTGTTAAAACCTTTATTATAATAATAATAATAACTTGTATTTGACGCATCGCCTGATCCCGCCTTCGAGACGCCTCAAACCTCTTCAGATTATTTACTGTAAACTGTCTCAGCAACGGGTCATCAAGCTCAGTTTTTAGAGCCCTGGCATCGCAAGCCAGAGACGGGGTTCGATACCCATCTGGGCTTGAAACCTTCAGCAATTTGCCTTCTTACACACAGACGCACACACAGACACACAGACACAATGACACACACACACATGGACACGCACACAGACACATGAAAACAGATCTATACAAAGACAGAAAAAGACAGAAACACACACATAGACAGATAGGCAGACGGACAGATACCCACAGAGACAGACACACACTGCTGTGCTCAATTTGCTGCCCAGTTTGGCCCTCATATTTACAGTTAGTTCACTTTACAGCGTATTCTGTGAAGCCCTTTGAGATGTTCAGAAGACGTGAAAAGGGCTATATCAAATTTCAGGATTATTATTATTATTTATTTTTATTATTGTTATTATTTTAGAGAACATTTGTGGGTATTTACACAATACTGGGAGGTGGAGTTGCACTGCGAACAAATTCGGAATCTGTCTGTCCAGCGACCGGGGAGTTCCTCCCACCATGAGAGGCGTTCACACCAGAGCATGTTGTTGTTGTTGCTGTCGCTCACAGTCTCTCTCACACTCTCTATCTCACACTCTGTCCCACACTCTCTGTTTCACTCTCTTACATTTTCTCTCTCTAACACACTATCACAATCAAACTCTCTCTCACTCTCTCTCACACTCTCTCACTCTCCCTCTCCATCACACGCTCTCGTTCACTCTCTCCATTGTGGAAGGACAGAATGAGTGTGAGAGAGAGAGAGACAGAAAAGGAGTGAGTGCCTCTGTGTGTTTGTGAAGCGCATTGGCGGCCATCTTGGTAAATGCGGCGTTGCGGGATGTCAGTTGATGGTGGCCATCTTGGTAAAGGGACCCGGGGTGGGGGGTAGGGATATATATGTTGGGGGCATCTTGGTAAAGGGATGATAGCAGGGCAGTGAAGTTATATGTGTGACGTGGCAGTCTGGCGGCGGCCATCTTGTGAAAGGCGGCGGGTACCGCGCAGTGACGTCATGTGATGACGTAGGGCCTGAGTCCGCGAGCGGCGGGGACGGGCGGGAAACCCGGGTAAACCGAGCGGGAGTCGCGAGCAGCGAGGATGTCGATGAGTAAATGCGGGCGCGGGAGGCCGCGAACTGGCCTCGACGGGACGATAGATGGTCAAGTCTCCGCCTGGTCATCGGGGGGTCAAGGCCACGGGCCGGTGACCGCGCGGCGGCGGCCAAGAGAGGCCTCAGGCCACGTGACACCATTTCAAAATCCATCAATAACGGTCGAGTCTCGCGCTGTCGGAGGTCACTTCCGGGCGCCATTTTGAAAGCTGCTCGGGCCGAGTAAGAAGAGTGACGTCACTTCCTGGCGCCAGATTCAAACCCGCCAGGGTGGGGCAAGTCCCCGCCATTATACTTCTGCTGCCTGTCCTCCCTCCCCTCCGGCGCTCTGGCACCTCAGCCATGACCGCCATTCCCGCTCTCCTCTTACCCCCTTGCGCTGGCTCCGGTTGTGTTTTTTGGGCAGAGTGCGGTTTTGGGTGAAGCGGCGGTTAAGGGTGCAGAGGGGGAGATGGGGATTTGGGGAGAGACAGACGACGGTCAGACAAACAGCTGGTGTAGTGACTGGCTTTGGGGCTGAACCAGGAGATCATCTCAGATAGAGACAAGACCAGGTGTTAGTGTAAGGCCGGAGTTCAGCCCCATCATCAGCGGGTGTCAAGGCCACGGGATACATTCTTGGCCCCTTCTCTTCAACTGTAGGCTCACTCTCGGTGATGTCATCAGCAAACACTGGGTTAACCCACTCATGTTCCTTCCTTTTCGACTGCGCCTAAAATCACCTTCCCCCTCCCATCGGGTTGGCCTGCATTTCCGCCATTGTTAAGCTGTGAGACGCTGCCAGGCGTGGAGGGCGCTCTACAAGAGCAAGTTGTTGTTGAACTAGTGGTGGCCACCTTGGTGAAGGTCCCTGTGTGAGAGGGATTGAAGGAGGCGGCGGCCATCTTGGTAATGAAGGGAGCCACTCAGTGTGTGTGGGAGGCAGTGACAACAAATAAATTTGGATAATAGGGAGAGTGTGTTCCCTGAGGCACTGAGGAGGAACCTCTGATCTCCAGATAACACGGATCTTAATATCGTTACTCTTTAATCACCTCTCTCTCTCCCTCACTCTCACTCCGTTTTTCTCTCTCCCTCTCCTCCGTTTCTCTCCACTCCTTTCCCTATCGGAGTACTGTAGCTCAGTGGTTAGGGCATTCGCTTTGCAAGCGAGAGACCTGAGTTCAATTCCAGTCACGGCGAAACATTGGGCAAATTTCCTTACTCCACATGCGCAATTATAATCCCTCCAAAACCAAAAACAATAATAAATTGGTCCTTTTAAATTTACGACTGTTTATGGGACATTACTGTGCACAATTGCCTGCCGCGTTCGCCCACAAATATACAGTCAATTCACTTAACAGTGTGTTCTCTGCAGCGCTTTGAGACGTCCGCCTGAGGTGAAAAGCCCTACATCAAATGCAAGGATGATTATTATCATTATTATTATTATTATCTCTCATCTCTCCCCTTCTCTCTTCTCTCTCTCTCTATCTCTCTCCGTTTCTCTCTCACTCCCCTTTCTGTCTGTCTGTCTCTCTCTCTCTCTCTCCCTTTCTTTGTCTCTCTACTCTCCCTCCCCTTCTCTCCCACTCTCTCTCTCTTTTCTCTCACTTTCTCCCGTATTTATCTTTTCGATAACATGATGTGTCGCTGTATCAAATGCCAGGATTATTATGTATTAACAGAATGGCACTGAAAGACTTCAATCATAGCATCATAGAATCATAGAATTGTACATCACAAAAACAGGCCATTCGGTCCATCAAGTTTGTGCCGGCTCTTTGAATAGAGCAAGTAATGTCAATCCCACTTCCCAGCCATTTCCCCATAACCCTGCAAACCCGTCCTCATCAAGTACCCGTCCACCTCATTTTTAAAAGTAGTTAACGTATCGGCCTCGACCGTCATTTCACTCAATGCGTTCCAGATTCGACCAATTCGATACGTGAAAAAAAAAATTCTCACATCCCCTCTACTTCTTTCAGAGATTATTATGTATCTGTGACCTCGAGTCACCGAGACACCCAACTACGAAGACAGTTTTTCCCTTTCCAACTTATCAAAAATTCCCACATGATTTTGAAGACATCTATCAGTTCCACTCGTAAGCTTCTCGGCTCCAATGAGAATAATCCCAGCCTCTCTCGCCTTTCCTCATAATTAAGATCCCTCATTATTGGTACCATCCTCGTAAATCTCCTCTGCAACTGTTCCAATGCTTTAACATCTTTCCACAGTGTGCTGCCCAGAATTGTGCACAGTATTCTAACTGGGGCAAACCAGTGTTTTTTATAGGTTAATCATAACCCCCTGACTCTTGTGCACTATGTCCATATTTATGAAGCCTAGAATCCCATTTGCCCTTTTTACAGCCTAATCTCCCTGTCCACCTTCAAGGATTAATTTTCCTTCAACCCAAGTCTCTCTGTTGTTTTACATCCCTTAAGGTGATATTAACAGCATATGTTGCCTCCCCTCATTCTTTCTACCAAAATGCATTACTTCGCATTTCTCTACAGGGAAACTCATCTGCCATGTTTCTGCCCAATTTGCCATTCTGTCGATGTCTTCCTGCAGTTGGCTCCTATCCTTCTCACTGTTTACCACCCTACCAAACTTTATGTCGTCCGCAAACTTGGAAATGGTGCTTTCTAAAGACAAGTCCAGACCATTGATATACATTATGCAGAGCAGTTGTCCTAATACTGATCACTGGAGGAAGTCGCTGTAAACTGCCATCCAGTCAGAAACGCAGCCGTTCACCACAACTCTCTGCTTTCTATCTTCCAGCGAGTTCTGGATCCATGTTGCCACTCGTCCTTTTATACTACTGGCTTCTATCTTTCTTACAAATCTTTCATGTTGAGCCTTGTCAAATGCCTTTTGAAAGTCCATATAAACCACATCCTATGCATTACATTTTCCACCCACTCCGTTACCTAACGAAAAATTCTTTTAGATTTGTTCGAACATGGTGTCATAATCTTAAAATGAGAGATAGGCCCTTTAAGAGTGAAATTAGAAGCATTTTTTCACCCAAACGTTAGTGACAATCTTCGATTCTCTCCCGCAAGAGGCTGTGGATGCTGAATGCATTCGCATTGCTGGGACTAAGGTGGATAGAAATCCAAAAATATGGTGCCCGCATATTGACCCATAATGTTCTCCGTAACCCCATCACACCAGTTCTAGCCAAGGTTCCCGTCAACTATCGGGTTGATTTCAAGATCCTCAGACTCGTTGATAGAAACCCCTCATGCCCAGGCACCTTGCAACAGGTGTGACCTGCTCACCACCCGCAACACCCTGTGTTCCCACGATTCTCTTCTGCTTTCTGAATATCACTCTTGCTCACTCTTCCACCATCTGAGGCAGCTTTTTTCTAGTCACTTCGACCCGAAATCCTCGAACACATTGCTTATCCCCTACCCTTGTTCCTTCCTTTCCCGCTTTCGGAATCATCTGAAGAACTTCCTAATCGATTTTGCCTCCTGTCAGTCCCCGCTCTCCCCGCCTCACAGTGATGCTCCAAGACTGTCCTTCGTTCTGAAATGAAACCCTATGTGAGTGGCGCTGTATAATTGCACGATATATTTGTTGTGGACAAAACATCGGCTTGACAGCACTAATGTTCTGATTGTGAGCTTCCACGACTCTGCCCTGCACAACCGGCCAAACATCAAGATCTCGGTAACTCGTGTGCTTTAAGAACAGAATTATATCCGAAATGCTGAATGGAAAAAGATCAGAATCCATCTATTTCGCCTTCCACCTGCCATGCGGTCACATGCACGTATTTCTCGAACTCCTGTGTGCTGGATCAGATAGTGTTATTTCCTCCAATAAAACTATTTAATCTGTGTTTCAAAGAATCAATACTTCCTGATTCAACCGTCTCCGTCGGGAGCCTGTTGCACAAGTTCGCTATTCGTTGACTGATATAGTGTTTGCGTAGATTGGTGCTGAGTTGAGCCCTCGAACCGCAAGCCGATTCCGCTGGATTCCGCTGTGGACAAAATACTCGAACAGCCAGTAAACCACTGTCTAACTGTCCACCATTGGCTGTCCATGCCCCTGTCCATAAGGATCAAAGTCTCGCCACCAACTTACTTGTGTCACATACAGATAATAATAATAATAATCATAATAATAATAATCCTTGCATTTGATATATCGCTTTTCACGTCTTCTCGACGTCTCAAAGCGCTTCACAGTTTAGACTGTAAAGTGAATTAGCGGTATACTTGTGGGCGAATAGCGGATGCCGATTGCGCACAGAAGCGTCCCACAAACAATCGTGAATTGAAGATGACCAATTTATTATTATTTTGTGTTGGAGAGATAACTATTAGGGGTGTGGAGTAAGGAAACTTGGTCTGCCTGGTGTTGAAGCCATGTGTCTCGCTTGCAAGGCGAGTGCTCTAACCACTGAGCTGCAGGAGCCCACAAACAAGAAGGTCCTCTCTCTCCTCCAACATTACCAGTCTGCATGAAATACCTCACATTACACACAACATGGGGCTTTCAGCCATTCTGGACACTCTGCATCTCCATTCCGCAGTTGTTTTGTCTGATACCCTGGTTTAACTTATCCAAGCCTTTCTCAAGACCTATATCTTTGCCCTCGCCAGGGATCAGCTTTCCCTTTCTCACCCCATTCAGCTCTGACCCCCAGTTTGATGAGTACGGTGAGCATTTGACCTCCCAAATTGATACGCGGTGTTTTAATATAAATTTCTAATCAACTTGAAATAACTTTCTTTCAAGAATTTGCAACATTATTGTATCGTACTGTAAAAAATTAAATTGATATAATGTCTCTCAGNTTTTTTAAGAAGTCCTAATACGTTCATCTTGCTGCCTGAGCACAAATGTGTCTCGCTGTCGATTAAATGAAGAAGTTAAAGGCTCATACATGTCCCGTTGTGTGACAGTTCAGAACAAGATTGAATCTTGGATTGTGACTGAGAATTGGGGATGAATATGAAGCTCTGACCTCACCTGGTACCCGCCTGAGAGAGAAACCCTTTTCCTGGATGTCCACCTGGACAATGAGGGGGGACAGGTGGCATTCTGTAACACAGATAATATGTCTCATCCGACCACTTTCAAGCACACCTGCACAGAGAAGTTTATCCGGAGTTCAGTCCCTGTTCAAATGACAGCGGGATAAATTTTGATCCGTGGCGAATTTTCCCACTGACAATTTAATGAGCAGGAACCATTAGATATTAACGGCGTTTGACTTTGTTGCGCAGCTGTCTGGTACATGTTCCAAAGAACATAAGAAAATGGAGTTTCCTGAGACAAAGATGACGGAAATCCTTCTCGTTTACCTTCCAAACTTCTCGCAGTCGCTTTGCACGACATGTCCCAAACTTTCTAATGTACCTATTTACGTGTGTTTCTCTCTGTCTGCGCGTATGTAACTGGGACAACCCGTGGCACAGACGGTGCTATGCAATTTGAAGTTTCGCTTGTTGTTGTTTGCGACTGTGTTCCTGTCTGTGCGCGATTGAGTCTTCTGTGAGTGTGTATGTGTGTGTCTCTGTTTGCGTATGTGCCTGTGCGTTTCATTCCCTCTTTATATATCTGCGTGCGTTTGTGAGTGTTTATCTCTCTGTGTTTGTAATTCTGTGTTTCTGTGCTGTTGTGTGTGTGAGTCGGTGTTTGTGTGTGTGTTTGTGGGGAAGACTGTATACATATATTTGTTTGACAATATTCTGCACAATGATATGTATCAAAAATGGAAGTGATTTTCTCCTTGTGTCCTGGCTGACAACACCATCAATAAAAATTGGACACATATCTCACTGCAATTTGACATCCACATTCACTTCACTGTGAGAATTCACTGTCTCGATACTCTACAAAAGTGGTGTCCAAATGGCGGCACGCGGGCCGCATGTGTCCCGGTGTTGAATTGTTTTGGCGAGATACCATTTCCAACCGTCTACCTCCCGCTCCCTCCGTGTTGAATCTACTTGTGTGGCAGAACCAGGACCCGGCGGTTAGGAGGCCTCAGTGTGGAGTGTGGAATAATACCGGCCATTGCTGCAGTGGGTCAGGAAGGCGAGCATTTCTCTGATCAATCGCATCCTTAGCCACCGCCAACTCCTCCATCAGCACAGATTGATTGCGCGGCTGATAACAGCAATACCAATCTCCAGCATTGCTGGGGTCAACATACTTACACACACGAATTGAATTGCCAAACTTTAGAGTAACAAGAGAATTCAATATGACACAATTGCTGTGTTCAAATTAGGTGAATTGTTTATTAGCTGATAAGGTAACTCATCAAATAACGAAAGGCGGAACGGAAACTGTACACAATTCAGCTACTAGTACAAGTATTTTACAGGATAAATTTTCAGTGTTTATTTGCCACATAATTTGTCACAATTCTCGAAGCATCTGCAAATGAAGAATAAATGCAGTCCGCAAGAGAAGGCTCGATTTTCTTCCCTTTAAAATTAACCAAAGACCAAAACACTATTAAATTCCGTTATCTTTGAAGCCACCTCGATCCTCTCCTCAACCAATGGCCGGACATAAACGAACAAGCTGTTGTTCCTTCCCTACTGAGCCACGTCTCCGTCCTCTCTCTTTTGAATTTCTAACCTTCTTAACATATGGCGTTGGCCGTTACTTCAACTTGCTAAATCAACAATTCTTTGAATAATCTATTCATTTATTTTTAGTCACGTTTTTGCTGGTGATGAGATTATGTTTTAAAAAAATTCTGGTTAATCTGCAACACGCTTTTGCTCCTCGTTGATTTTGGCTGAACGTATTTTGAAAGGAATCTGGAATAAAATAATAACAATAACAAGAGTAATATCAAAGTTTCTGGAGGCAATGTCACGGAGCAACAAGGAGGCTTACAGACCATGAAGCCTTATTCGTTCGTTACTTGGAATCTACTTGACAGTATGTTCTGTGAAACCCTTTCAGGTGGCGTGGTAATGCTCTGTACCGATTGCAAGTATTATTTTGATTGCAGCGCACCGTTTGAAATAAAATCCAGGCTATCAGTTGCCTCGTTCATTTACGATTCTTTATTTATAAATAAATCAATCAGATTTGTAAGACATGATGTTCCTTCCACAAATCCGCGCTGACGCCCTTTGATCAGTTCATATTTTCCAAATGCGGAGTCACACTTTTCCTAATGAGAAATTCCAGGGATTTCCATGCAAATGAAATCAAGCTGTAAAGCCTGTAGTTGTTTCGTTTGTCTCTCTTTCCCTTCTTAAATAAAGGAGTGAAAATTGCAATTCTCCAATCCAAGAGGACAATTCCCAAATGTGGAATGGTTTTGAAAATTATGACAAACGCAACTGCAATTTGCTCCGAAGTGTGTTTTCATATACGAGGTTGCAATATTTCGGATCGTGGCGATGTGTTTAACTTTATTTCCATAAAATGCACAATTACTTTGTTATTATTTATATTGAATCCATCTGCTGCTTCGGGTTTGCTTATTTTTGGTGTCACTTGCAGCACCGTCATTTTGTCCTCTTCCTCGACTGTGAAAAGAGAAGGAAGCAATTCATTCTTCAAGTCTCCCGCTTTCCTATTATGCATTATGCAGCGCCTCTCACATCGGGTGGCATTTCAGAGCCCAGGACATTGGTGGATCTCGACTATGAGTGAAGTATTCCCAATTTTGAAGGGCTGAAACAGAGTAAATCAGGAGAAAATTTTGCCACGGGCTTCTCGGTCGGTAACGCAAGGGCACAATTTAAAATAGTTGCTGAAAGAAACAGATGGGAGAAGATGAAATTTCTTTTCAAACAGCAAGTTGTTTCCACCAGGAATGCATTGCGTGAGAGGGTTTTGGAAACCGATTCAATCCAAACTAATTATGTGGGGGTGAGGGTGGGGCGAGGTGGGGGTAGTGGGGGCAAGGGAAACTTTCCTGAACTATTGGGAGAGTGCAGGTGAGGAGAGTTGATTTGGATAGCCGCTTTCAGATAGCCGGCAAAGACAGTGTGGTCTGAATGGTCTCCTTCTGTACTGTATAATGCTGTGATCCTATGATTCTCCGAATGACAATATCCAGTCCCGAGCACCAACTGAACTGATCCTAACTGAAAAACTGGCCTTTAGATGGGAAGTTTCGTTCATGAAGCTTCCATATTCATTAAGCAATGACATTTTTGAAAAATTCTTCCCTTTAATTCCCTTCGTGTTATATAATTCGTAGCACAATTACAGTGCAGGCTTCTGATAACAAATTTTGTGATTCGCTTTCATAAAAATAATGGTTTGTCATACTTTTAACAGCTGCAAGCAGCGGAAGTAACTATGTTCAACATAAAATCACTCTACTGTATTTAGTCACAATATTTTGGCTCAGTTTCATTTGAGATAACAGGCGGAACTCGAAGATGTCTATCTCACAATATTAAGGAGGACATTAAATGTTATATCAACGTGTACAAGCAGAAAGAATTCAATATATTAGCGGAACGGGCCGATCGGTGAAAGCTGAAGTTTAATCACGCAAAATGTAAGATTACCATTTGGGCAGAAAGGACGAGGGAAGGTTGTACATACTGACTGACAGTATCTTGCGAGTAGCAGAGGAGGAAAGGCACATTAGAGGTGGCTTTATCTCTGTAACTGGAAGTGGCAAGCAGCATATCCTTCCGACTGTTGGTTGTCAAAACATCTGTGGAAATATGGAAGGATTTTTGCTTCTATAGGTAGAGTCATAGAAAACAAAATTCAGCTGCCAATGGTATATCTGTGCATACCATTGGTTACATTGCAACTGCAGCGCTGTGTTCAGATTTCTCGTATTAGGAAAGACGAAAAGGTATTGGAATGGATGCAAAGGAGATGTACAAGAATGATGTCAGTGAAGAGGGCCAGTTAATAAATATCTGATTGGTTATTGCCCTATATTTGGTGGTCATCTGTCTGATCAGTCCAGAGCAGACAAAACAAATTGTGTGATTGAGCTCGGCTGCAGATTCGCCAGTAACAGCTTCAAAGCCTATCACTGAGAGAACTGGATGGCAATCATCCAGATGCCTGTACTTGTCGCATCACCTAACCTATTTATATCATGTGAAACTGCGTACATGATAGGAGAGAAAATAGAGTCAGAATGTATATCGCTTGCGGCGGATGTGCTGATGAACTGTTAGATACAGAATAGGGCGACTTAAATGATTTAGGGAACAGAGGAACTGGACTGAGAGAAGGGATTAAGTAAATATGTTCACACTGGAAGAAGGACATGGAGAGGCAACGTGATTGCTGTCCTTAAGATTCTAACGTGGCCATATAACACAGATCATTACAGGCTGTCTCAACTTGTCCAGAATAGCAAAACCCGAGGACACGGCCTGCAAATGAAGGGTGTAAATTCAGTACGACTCAACGAAAAAATTTTTTCAGAGAGCGACTGGTGAACACGTGGAACAGATTCCCATGGGAGATGGTTGAAGCAGCAACTGTTGATTCTTTAAACACACACTAGAGTGATTTTTTTCGGAATATAACAATATGAAATATAGTACATAGATTGTTCGGGGCATATGTGCACTTGACCGCCAGAGAGTTGGACGAACTGAATGCACCTTTCTTTCTCGTGTAGCATATCTTCTGGTCAAATGTACTTTCTTTTTTCACGTCAAACGAATATCTGAATGATTCACATGATGTCGTTTGCATCTGTAAACAAACACGTCTGTGCGGTTGCACAGCAATATCCCAAAAGCAGTTAAAATACTGTATTGAAATCATTTTGAAATTCTATGGAATATATTTATCTGTGACAAATGATTCACTTTGATCTTGTTAAACTCGAAAACAATCTAAGATGCACCTAAGCAACTACTCTTGGGACCCAAACATTTCTTCCAGCAAACCTGTGCTTTATACTACCCAGTAATAATTAAAAGGATTGCGAGACTCCAGGGAGATAATGAGCATTCAATAACAGAAACTGTTTTATTTCAATTTGTAATATATATATATATGGATCTTTGTCAGATGTTTTAAAATCAACAGCAAATTAAACTTGTAAAGTAGCCTCCACTCGTGATAGAGTATCAGTTATTGCAAGTGGGGTTAAAAGAATATTCATCAATCAAACAAACAGCAAATAAAAAATCATTCAGCTTTATTGCTCAGCTCTGTGAGAGGGTGGATCAAGAATGAATAGATAGCAGTTTCAAAAAAATAATCGGTGCTCCGGGTGGATGTGCCATCCGGACCGGACGGAATGCATTCTTGTTTACTGAAACAAGTAAGGGTGGAAATAACGGATTCTCTGGGCAAAATATCTCAATTTTCTTTGAACACCGGCGTGCTGCCAGAGGACGGAAGGGACGAAACTGATAGTCCGCAGTCCATAAACTGGCAGAAGGATTAACCAGGTAACTGGAGGCCAATCATAAGCTCTTCAGTTGTTGGGCAACTTCGAGAGATGACAATCTTCCAGAGCCAAAATACATATTCAATTTGAAATATATGGTTTAATAAACAACAGCCAACACGGTCTAACAAAGCGGATATCTTATTATGAAGTAACGAAGAGGGTGGAGGAAGCTTACACAGATCGTGCAGTTTACACAGAATTTCAAATGGCATATAATAAAGCGCTATATAAGACACTTGTAACAGAACAGAAGCCCACGATTTTAAGGGACGGTGGCAGCATGGAAAGAGAATTGTCTCGTATAACGAAAGCAGAGTGTGGTGGTGAACGGTTGTTTTTTCTGTGTAGAGGGAATTCTGCAATGCTGTCCCCCAGTGATGTGTATTGGGACCACTGCTGTTTTTGTTCCCTATATATAAATTTCCATTGTAGTAAGACAACGTTAACGAATAGTATATCTGGAGATATTGCACCATAGGGAGTCAGAAGCTTGAAGCAAGGAGTGTTGATTCTTTGAAACACGGATCACTTAGTTTTCTCTTATGAAATAACATGACGTGATTTGGCACAGAGTGAGATTGCACAATAGATTCACCCACTGTCATAGTTTAGGACAATATTGTTTTCACTCTCACTGTGTAAGAACAATTCTTTTTGGTGGATATTGTGCCAGGACAAGATCAACGCTTTCTTTATATCCAACCCACGGGCCTAGTAACGAAACCCGTCTTATAACATTGACCTCAGCCACCATTCATGCTCTCTGATCAGAACCCACAACCACAGTCATTTACTCAACATGTAACTGGTCTGACTCAGACACAGGCTCACCCTGACCACTACACGTGTTAGATTTCATTCCAGCTTTCTGTTGTTCAACACTTCACCTTAACGCTGGCTCAGGCCCCATGAGATCATGCCAACCTCCCCCAAGGAATCCAGTCAGCAGTTCGTGGCAGAAGAGGAACATTGGTATTTCACAATCATTTGTGCAAATATCTTATTCCCAGTGGAGACAGTTCTGGGATATAAAGACTGGCAGTTTTGAGTGTCCAGCACTGACAGCCTATCCGCTGGTGATACACAATGTTGAAGGCCATAGCCTTCTTTCCGTGGCAGTATCTGCCAACACTTTTTCGGATAATGATATTTATTATCCTATTCTTGCAGCAATTGGTATTGCAGGTAATTAGTTAGATAAATTTTTACTTGTATCCCGATGTACCACAAGTTTGCACATGGCACACACATCTACTTCTACTTCTCCAGATGTGTCTTCTGTTCCGCTGATGTATTTTTTGATGTCTCTATAAAGATAAGATATTGTCGTTTGCTGAACCCTCTCCACTCTCGCTGTGAGACTTATAATTTGTCCTTCTTCTTTGAGGGTCTGCCCGTTACTACGCGTGTTACAATGGTGACCCTAGGTACAGTCCTAAAAGAATATCTTTCGATCTGATCTGACGGTCGCTCAAAGAGTGAGTTGGGGACATTGAGACTCCAGTGTTTCAGGACACATTGGCTGTAAGAATGTCTGGTGGTGAGGAAGGATTGAATAGATGAGCGAGCCAATTCTGTCAGTAGGTTGAGAGACAGAGGTATGTCAGTGCAAGGAATGGTTTGCAAGTATTTTGAATATCTTTATATCAATGTGTTTTCTGGAAAGGATGCAGGGAATCCTGTCGAGGACTGGAGTGAAGGGTGTGCGGAGATTTTGTGAGAGTGGACATGGTTGGAATTGTTTTGATCGAGCTGGATGTTGTGCATGGAGGGGTTTGGGTGACAAGTGAGAAAAATATTTGAGCATCTCGAAATTTTCGTTGTCTGACCATAAATAGCACGGTTGTGCCCTTGATTTATTTTGACGTTATTGCGAATTGTGCTGTGCGTGAGACGAACATTTTCATATTAATAGAGTAGAATTTTTAGCGTTATCTTCAATGAGTGGAAGCGAATTTTCGGCTTTATGTTCTCACCTGCAGCTCCACACATTGACATTAAATGAAGTCCACATCTTTCAGATTATACGCAATGCATATACTTGACATTATCCTATCAGAAAGTAACATGATTGTAACGAGAGAAGCGCAATAAATATTTGAGGATACAAACTTTATTTGGTGTATACATGGCCAGGAAATTTGGAGATAGTTCATTAGATTTTCTGGTTGTGTCACAGGGGACCTTTCATGACCCACAGAAAAGGCGACTAACGGGGAATTAGGTAGAACTTCTTACATATTACCGGTTATTTTCGTCTGTAATTCATTGGTTAAATAATAGCTGCAGCTCAGTGGTTACCGAAGTCGCCTGGCAATCGAGATACCTGTGTTGAATCATTTCAATATTGCTCACTAATGCCTTGAATTTTTTTTTATGTACCCATCAATACTCATGATCCATGAGTATTGATGGGAAACTGCTGCGTGAAGGAACTTTGAGCAAAATACCATCAACTTACAACAACAACAACAACAAGATTCCATTTATAAAGCGCCTTTCACGTCAGGAGGACGTCCCAAGGCGCTGCACAGTTGGGTCATGACCCGAGCAGGGGGGAAATGGTCAGGGTAAGGGGAGGGAAGGGAGGGAGCGAGGAGGGGGAAGAGAGTCGAGAGGGGAGCTGAAGGCTCGGTCAAAGAGAAAGGTTTTGAGACCGGCCTTGAAGGAGGAAAGGGAGGAAGCAAGGCGAAGGCACTGGGGGATAGAGTTCCAGAGCCTGGGGGCTGAGAGGCTGAAGGCCCGACCACCGATGGTAGGGCGATTGGGGCGGGGGACGTGGAGCAGACCGGAGCCAGAGGAACGGAGGGTACGGGCAGGTAGGTAGGGGGATAGTAGTTCGGAGAGGTAGGAGGGAGCAAGGCCGTGAATGGCCTTGTAGGTGAGGATGAGGATCTTGAAATCAATCCTCTGGGGGATGGGGAGCCAGTGGAGGCGAGCGAGGGTGGGAGTGATGTGGTCCCGAAGCCTGGTGCGGGACAGTACACGAGCTGCAGAGTTCTGAATGACCTGCAGCTTGTGGAGGGAGGTGGCGGGAAGGCCGGCGAGGAGAGAGTTCCCATAGTCCAGCCTTGAGGTGACAAAGGCGTGGACCAGGGTTTCAGCCGCGTGAGGGGTGAGGTAATGCCGTAGTCTGGCGATGTTCCGGAGGTGATGGAAGGCGGTGCCAGTTGTGGTGCGGATGTGAGGGAGAAAGGACAGCTCAGGGTCGAACAAAACGCCGAGGTTCCTGACTGGCTTTGCGAGGTGGAGAGTGCAGCCTTGGATGCTGATGGTGTCCGCGCCTGAGGTAAATATGTACGCAGCGCACAGGTAAATATGTTTATCTGCTGTTCCGTTTTCTCACAGCGAATCTGTTGGCCATTGTGGTACTGTCCCGAGCAAAGTGTGGGCTCTCAAAATGTATCACCCTCTACATGGTGGCCATGGCAGTGGCCGATCTCCTGTTCGCCATCAACGATGTGGTTTTGAACCAGATACATACTCTGTATTTCAATCACACATTTCTGGACATCACTCCCGTGTGTTCACTCAGATTGGTGCTGATGTCGGCGGTGAACACATGTCTGTCTGGTTCACAGTGGCTTTCACCTTTGATCGCCTGGTCGCCATCTGTTGGGTGAAACTGAAAACAAGTTATTGCACCGAGAGAACATCAGCCGTGATTGTAGGAGTGATTTCCTCTTTGAGCTGTTTCATCAGCATTCCCTGGTACTTTATGTTTGAGCACAGAGACATACTGAACAACGTGCCTTGGTATTGCAAGTTCAAAGCTGTTTACTACGCCTCTCCCATATGCATTGTATTCACTGGTTTGTCACAATAATAACACCGTTTGTTCCATTCTTTCTGATTTTGCTGATGAACGTGGTGACAGTCAGACACATTTTAGCTGCCAACAGAATCCGCAGTAACCTCCTGCAACAGAAAAGTAATAGCGGCAATGATGCAGAGATGGAGAACCGAAGAAGATCCATCATCTTACTCTTCGCCATATCAGGCAGCTTCATCCTGTTGTGGCTGATGGAAGTTTTACATTTCATATTAATGCGAACGTTAAACAGTTATTACTATCTAAGTTACAGAGACCCAGTGTATGTTGTCGAACAAGTGACAGACATGCTTAAGGTTTTGAGTTGCTGCACAAACACCGTCATTTACGCTTTAACACAATCTAAGTTCAGAGAGGATGTGAAATATCTCGTGAACTATCCGTTTAAACGCATATTTAAACTATTTATGTGAAGGTAAATGTGTTCCACTCGGTGTAATTTTTGAAAGGTTGACAACGAATCATAATTTAATGAGGCAACTGATAGCCTGACTTTAATTTCAAGCGGTGCGCTGCAATAAAATAATGCTTGTAATCGATATAGACCATTACTATGCCATCTGAAAGGGTTTTCGCAGAGTATACTGTCAATTAGGTTAAAGTTAAAGGCTGAATGGAGCTCCATGATTTTGTAAGCATTCTTGTTGCTCTGTGAACGTTCCTCCAGATTCTTTGATATTATTAATTATATTATTATTTTATTCCGGATTCCTTTGAAACTACGCTCACCCAAAATCAACAAGCAGCAATTACGTGTTGCTGGTTAACCAGAAAATTATTTAAAAAATAAAATCTTCACGGGCAAAAACGTGAATAAAAAAATAAATGTGCAGATTATTCAAATAGGTATTGATTAGGCAAGTTGAACTAACGGCCAAAGTCATATATTAAGAAGGTTGGAAATGTAACAGAGAGAGAGGACGAGAGATGTGGATCAGTGGTGAAGGAGCCATAGATGTGTCGTTTATGCAGGGTTATTGGGTGAGGAGAGGATCGAGGTGGCTTCAGAAGTATAATAATTCAATCATGTATCGGTCTTTGGTTAATTTTGAAGGGAAAAACGTCAAGTGTTCTCTTAAGGTTGGTATTTTTTAGACATTGACAGATGCTTCGAGAGTTGTGGCAAATTATGTGACAAATAAACACTGGAATTTTACCCTATAAAATACTTGGACCAGTAGCTGAATTGTACAGTTTCTTTTCTATCTTTCGTTATTTGCTGATT
This sequence comes from Callorhinchus milii, assembly GCF_018977255.1. NCBI lineage: Eukaryota > Metazoa > Chordata > Chondrichthyes > Chimaeriformes > Callorhinchidae > Callorhinchus > Callorhinchus milii. The sequence continues at coordinate 63,721 of NW_024704804.1, forward strand.
TACCTTATCAGCCAATAAATATTTTACGTAATTTGAACAACGCAACTGTGTCATACTGCATTCTCTTGTTAATCTAAATATTGTCAATTCAATTCGAGTCTGTATGTATGTTGACCCCAGCAACGCTGGAGTTTGGTAATGCTGTTATCAGCCGCGCGGCAATCACTATCTGCTGATGGAGGAGTTGGCGGTGACTAGTGTGATTGATTAGACAAATGCTCGCCTTCCTGGCCCCTGCAGCAATGGCCGCTATTATTCCACTCCCCACACTGAGGCCTCACAAAAGCCGGGTCCTCCTGCTGCCACAAGAGGAATTTCATGAGGGAGGGAGCGGGAGGTAGACGGTTGGAAATGTTATCGAGCCAAACAATTCACCAACGGGAAACATGCGGCCCGCGTGCCGCCATTTGGACAACACTTTTGTAGAGTATCGAGACAATGAATTCTGCAAGTGATTGTGGATGTCAGATTGCAGTGAAATATGTCCAATTTTTATTGATGGTGTTGTCTGCCAGGATACAAGGAGAAAATCGCTTCCATTTTTGATACATATCATTGTGCAGAATATTGTCAAACAAATGTATATATACAGACTTCCCCACAAACACACACACAAACACCG
>NW_024704804.1:64367-132966 GCF_018977255.1 Callorhinchus milii
TCTCATTTATTTTTATTCACGTTTGAGCCTGATTATTTTTTAAATAAATTTTCTGGTTAAACGCAGCAATAGTAATCTGCTGACTTTGGGTGAGCGTAGTTTCAAAGAAACTGGAATAAAATAATAAATAATATCAAAGAACTGGAGAAGTCCGAGCAATAACTAGAGCTTAAAAACATGGTGAGCCCATTCATCCTTGAATGGAACCTTATTACAGTATATTGAAACGTTTCAGATGGCGTGGAATGCTTTTGTCAACGTAGATTATTTTATTGCACACCGTTGAAATGAATGCCAAGCTATCAGTTACCTCATAAATTATGTTCGTTGTCAACATTTCTAAATTTACACCGCGTGGCACACATTTACCTTTATTTAAATAGTTTAAGTATGTGTTTAAACGGATAGATCACGAGATATTTGACTTCCTCCCTGAACATAGATTGTGTTGAAGCGTAAATAATGGTGTTTGTGCAGCAACTCAAAAGTTTAAAAATGTCTTTCACTTGTTCGACAACAAATACTGGGTCTCTGTAACTTAGATAGTAATAACTGTTTAACGATCGCAATAATATGAAATGTAAAACTTCCATCAGCCACAACAGGATGAAGCTGCCTGATATGGCGAAGAGTAAGATGATGGATCTTCTTCGGTTCTCCATCTCTGCGTCATTGCCACTATTACTTTTCTGGTGCAGAAGGTTTCTGCGGATTCTGTTGGCCGCTAAAATGTGTCTGACTGTCAGCACGTTCATCAGCAAAACCAGAAAGAATGGAACAAACGGGGTTATTATTGTGACAAACCAGTGAAATACAATCCATGTGGGAGAGGTGTAGTAAACCGACTTGAACTTGCAATACAGAGGAACTTTGTTCAGTATTTCTCTGGGCTCATACAAAAAGTACCAGGGAATGCTGATGAAACAGCTCAGAGAAGAAATCACTCCTACAACCACGGCTGCTATTCTCTCGGTGCAATAACTTGTTTTCAGTTTCACACAACAGATGGCGACCAGGCGATCAAAGGTGAAAGCCACTGTGAACCAGACTGACATGTGTGTCACCGCCGACATCAGCACCAATCTGAGTGAACACACGGGAGTGATTTCCAGAAATGTGTGATTGAAATAAAGAGAATGTATCTGGTTCAAAACCACATCGTTGATGGCGAACAGGAGATCGGCCACTGCCATGGCCACCATGTAGCGGGTGATACATTTTGAGAGCCCACACTTTCCCCGGGACAGGACCACAATGGCCAACAGATTCGCTGTGAGAAAATGGAACAGCAAACAAACATATTTACCTGTGCGCTGCGTAAGTAGATGGTATTTTGCTCAAAGTTCATTCTTGCAGCAGTTTACCATCAATACTCATGGATTGAAGGGCCCATTTAAAAAAAAAATCAAAGCATTAATAAGGAATATTGAAATGATCAAACACAGGTATCTCGCTTTTCAGGCGACTTCGGTAACCACTGAGCTGCAGATATTATTTAACCAATGAACTACAGACGAAAATAACCAGTAACATGTAAGAAGTTCAACCAAATTCCCTGTCTGTCGCCTGTTCTGTTGGACATGAAAGAGCTCATGACACTACCAGAAAATAGACTGAACTATATCCACATTTCCTGGCCATGTATACACCAAATAAATTGTGTATCCTCAAATATGTATTGCGCTTCTCTGGTTACAATCAAGTTAACATCTGACAGGACATTGTCAAGTGTATGAATTTAATATAATCTTAAAGATGTGGACCTTATTTAGTATCAACATGTATTCCTGCAGATAAGAACAGAAATCCGAATATTCACCTCAAATAATTGAACATGGCGTTAAAAATTCCACTGTGGTAATGTAAAAAGCATTCGCCTCACGCACAGCATAATTCGCAATAACGTCAAAAGAAATGAAGGGCTCAATCGCGCTATTTATAGTCAGACACCGAAAATTTCGAGATTCTCCAATATGTTTCACACTGGTCACCCCAAACCCCTCCATTCACAACATCCAACTCATTGAAAACAATTCCAAACATGTCCACTCTCACACAATCTCCGCACATCCATCACTCCAGTCCTCGCCAGGATTCCCTGCCTCCTTTCCAGAAAACACATTGATACAACGATACTCAAAATATTTGCAAACCATTCCCTGCACTGGCATACCTCTATCTCTCAACCTACTGACAGAATTGGCTCGCTCATCTGATCAATCCTTCCTCACCGCCAGACAATCTGACAGCCAATGTGTCCTGAAACGCTGGAGGCTCAATGTCTCCAACTCACACCCTTTTGAGCGACAGACAGATCAGACCCAAAGATATTCTTTTAGGACTGTACCTACGGTCATCATTGTAACACGCGTAGTAACGAGCAGACCCTCAAAGAAGAAGGGACACACTGTCAGTCTCACAGCGAGAGTGGAGAGCGTTCAGCAAACGACAATATCTTATCTTTATATAGACATCAAAAAAGACATCAGCGGATCAGAAGTCACAGATGGAGAAGTAGAAGTAGATGTTTGTGCCATGTGCAAACTTGTGGTACATCGGGATACAAGTAAAATTTATATCTAACTAATTACCTGCAATACCGATAGCTGCAAGAGTAGGATAATAAACAATCATTATCCGAAAAAGTGTTGGCAGATACTGCCAAGGAAAGAAGGCTAACGCTCTCAACATTTTGTAACACCAGCGGATACGCTGTCAGTGCTGGACACTCAAAGCTGCCAGTCTTATATGCCAGAACTGTCTCCACTGGGAATAGGCTACTTGCAGAAATGATTGTGAAACGCCAATATTTATCTTCTGGCACGAACTGCTGACTGGATTCCTTGGAGGATGTAAGCAGGATCTCATGGGGGCTGAGCCAACTCAAAGGTGACGTGTTCAACAAAAGAAAGCAGGAATGAAATCTCAACCGTGTAGTGGTCAGGATGTGACTGTGTTTGAGTTAGGCCAGTTACATGCTGAAATAAATGACTGTGATTGTGGTTTGTGATCAGAGCGCATGAATGGCGGCTGAAGTCACTGTGACAAGATGGGTTTCTTAACCAGGCTCGTGGGTTGGGTAAAAAGAAACGATTGGTCTTGTCCTGGCCCAACATCCACCACAGAGTATTGTTCTTACCCAGTGAGAGTGAAACCAATATTGACCCAAACTGTGAGAGAGTGGATGCACCTGTTGCGCAATCTCTTTCTGTGCTAAATCATATCATGTTATTTCATAAGAGAAAACTATGTGATCCGTGTTTCAAAGAATGAACACTCCCTGCTTCAAGCTTCTGACGCCCTCGGGTGCATTTTCCGCAGATTAACTGCCCGCTAACTGAAACAGTGTTTGTGTAAATTTATTCTGAATTTCGCCCCTTCAGCTTAGTGAAGGCAGAAATCATGTCTCCGCGAAATCATCTTTTTTGCGGTGTGTACATGACCAATATAATTAGGCACCCCTCATTGTCCAGACCCTTCATTCGATCAATTATTTTGGTTGCAAACCACTGTATCTAATAGCCGGGGTCATCAGCACATTTTCCCCTGTGGGTAGACATTCTGTCCATCCTTTGCCTCCTAGAGTGTGCCCAGCAACGCAACGTCAAAACGTCTTGGGTTTGGCAAGAGTGTCAGTAGATAGGTTCTTTACCAGCTGTTTCCCTCATTGAACGGCTTTGAAGTTTTTACTATGTCATCTACAGCCGGGCTCAATCACTCAATCAATTTTGGATGCCCTGGACTGCTGAGGGATTTGTACGGTCTTCAGACAGATGGCCACCGAACCTCAGGTAACGACAATGAGCCGTTCACTAAACAGGCCCACATCCCTAGCATCTTTGTGGTACATCTCCTCTGCATCCATGACTACACCTAAGTATCTTTCCTTATATGAGAACGTGCACATGTGAAAACAATGCTGCAGGTGCAATCTATCGAATGATATTCACACACGTGCTGTTGCCAGTTGACTTGCTTTATTCTTTGTTTCTACCTACAAAATCCAGTACACGGTCCCCTTTTATAAAAACATTTCGACACCCATTGATGGGAAGGGTATACTAGGTGACATTCTCAATTGCTTAGGTACTGCCAGCCTCCAAGTCCCGTTCCTACTCTGCACCTCGCAATGCACTGCCCGTTGTCTTACTACATTGAATATTTGATATGTAGAGATCAAAAACAGCAGTGTTCCCAATAAAAAACAATAGGGGACAGCACTGCAGACTTCCCTCTGTACAGAAAAGCAACTGTTCACCATCATCTCTGCTTTCGGTATCCGAGACAATTCTGTTTTATTGCTGCCATCGTCCCTTAAAAACCGTGGGCTTCTATTTTACTTACCAGTTTCTTATATGTCACTTTCTGATATGCCTTTTGTAAACTACACCAAATGAAGAACTTTCGTCCACCTTCTCCGCTACTTCATAAAACAAACGTATCCGGTATGTTAGACCGAGTTGCCTATACTTTATTAATCCATATTTTTCGAAGTGAAATTGTATTTTTTCCCGAGAAGATTGCAATCTCTAGAAGTTGCCACACTATGAAGTGCCTCTGACTGGCCAGTAGTTACCTGGCATAACCTTCTGCCACTTTTTATACAGGGGACTATCACTTGCATTACTTCCTTCCTCTGGTTGCACTCTGGTGTCTTAAATGAATTGAGCGGTTTTGCCCCGAATCTAAGTTACTTCCACCCTTTCTTCCTTCAGTAAATTAGGATTCATCCCGTCCAGTGTGCGTGACTTTACTACTCTGAGTACCGACTGATTTTCAGTAACTGCTCTCAGTTTATTCTTGACCTATACAAGTTCTCTGTCCTCTTATCAGATAGTGTTACATTCGCTGCATCCTCATCTTCTGTGACCACAGGAGAAACAACTGTCTATTCTTTGAAGGTAGTGCCTCCAATGACAATTTCACTTTTTCCAGTCGGGGAGCCGCGGCAGGACAGCGCGGGGATGAGCCTGGGCCTACTGACCCAGGTACTTAAACTCGACGCCGGAGCGAGATGAGCTCGGGGGGGGGGGGGTGGGTGGACCGGGGGAACTGCTGTCATCATAGATTAGTTTTCAGGTGTGTGCGCGCGCAAAAAAAAAAAAACCTCTGCGCCCCCCCCCAGGGCTCACATCAGAGCCCACTTTGGTCCTGTTGGGTTGGCTGCCCCAATCTACGGGATAATGCCATCCACCTGACCGCTCGCTCCCGGTCCCAGCGTGCGCACTATGGCTGCCGCTTTGACCCGAGCCCCCTCACCCCCTCCCTCCCTCCCCCCTCCTCTCTCCCCCCAAACCCTCCCCCTCTCCATCTCTCCACTCTCTCCTCCTCTCTCTCCGTCCCTCTCGTCTTCTATCCCCACTTGACCCCCCCCACAACCTCCCTCTGCTCCAGCCTGGGAATCCTCCGCCGGGCTCACCGTGGCACTCGGCGTTGGCTGTCCAGCAGCAGCTACACCGACTGCCCCATTCCCCACCATTCTTGCCATCCACCCCGTACACAGACCCGGGGAGTCAACCTCTCCTCCCTTATCCCCATTCCCTCCACACCTGCCTCACAACCTGGACCCACCTCCCCTCCCACACACCCTTCTGTCAACCGCTCCCTCCACATCGGACTGCAAAATGTCCGCTCCCTCTCCAACAAGGCCCTGGTCATCAACGATCTCATCCTTGATGAGAACGTTGATATCATGGCCTTAACAGAAAGCTGGCTCACCACAGGCGACACTTCCCCCTCACGGAGGCCACGCCACCCGGCTACACCTCCCACCACATCCCCGCCCCAACCGCCGTGGCGGTGGTGTTGCCCTTATCTCAAGGACACCACTTGCCCTATCCCCTACTCCTCTGGCTCTTTCCCCTTTGAGCACCTCACCCTCTCCCACCCCTCATTCCTCTCCCTTAAAATCCTCCTCCTCTACCGGCCCCCTAAAACCTCTCCCACCTTCATCTCTGACATTTCAACACTCCTCACATCTCTTTGCCTCTGCTCTGATCGCCTCATCATCCTGGGCGACTTTAACCTGCACTTCACCCCCTCCTGCTCCATCTCCACAGACTTCTCTTCCCTGCTCTCCTCACTCAACCTTTCCCTACACATAAACTCCCCCACTCACAGTCACGGCCACCCACTCGATTTTGGTGATCACCCGGGGCCTCAGTGTCTCGGATGTCACTTTACCGACAAGGCCATCTCGACCACTACTTCATCTCCTTCACCACCTCCACCACCCTCCCCACCTCCACCAGACCCACCACCATCTTCTACCGCCCTTGGAAGAAGTTACCCCACAATCCCTAACCGATGCCTTGGAGTCCTCTGAACTCCTCTCCCTCTGGCCTTCAACCCTCACCGACCCCTCTTCTCCTCTCTCCATCCTCCACAACACCCTCTCCTCTACACTTGATACTCTTGCCCCCATCACTTCCCGCACTGTCTCCTACTCGCGCTCCTCCCCCTGGTACACCACCCACCTCCGCTCACTGAAAAGCCAGGTGCGGGCTGCTGAACGCAACTGTGTCAAATCTGGCCTAACGGTCCACCGACAAATCTGGCTGGACCTCCTCAAAATTTACCGCTCCACTCTAGCCTCGGCCAAGTCGTCCTTCTACTCCAGGATAATCCTGGAGGCGAAGAACAACCCCAGGCTACTGTTTTCCACCACATCCCGACTCCTCCGTCCCCCCCCCGCCACCCCGCGCAGGTCATCTCCTCCAACCTTCACTGCGAGGAGATGCTGGATTTCCTTGAATCCAAGATCAAGGGAATTCGCTCCGCGGTCACTTCCCCTCCAACATCCACCCCCACCACCCCTTCCTCCCACACTCCGACTCCTACCCATCCTCCCCTACACACTTTCGTACCCGTTTCCCCACCCTCTGTCACCAAACTCATCCTATCCCTAAAACCAACCACCTGCTCCCTTGACCCCATCCCCACTCCACTCCTTATCTCCCAGCTCCATTTTCTTGCCCCACATATCACGACATCGTCAACCTGTCCCTCTCCTCTGGCTCTGTCCCCATTCCCTTAAAAACTGCCACCATCACTCCCACCTTGAAAAAAACCTCCCTTGATGCGTCGCAGCTATCAAGCTACCGGCCCATCTCCAACCTCCCCTTTCTCTCCAAGGTCCTGGAAGAGTTGTCGCCTCCCAACTGCGCTCTTTCCTTCCACCCATTCACTTTTCGAACCCCTTCAGTCAGGTTTCCGTGCTGCCCATAGCACAGAAACTGCCCTGGTCAAGGTCACCAATGATATCCTGACCATCTGTGACCAGGGCTCCCTCTGCCTCCTCGTCCTCCTCGACCTATCGGCAGCATTCGATACGGTCGACCACGCTATCCTACTCCACCGCTTGTCCTCCCACTAACCTTCAAGGCCTGTCCTTGAGTGGTTTAGGTCGTACCTTTTCCACCGTCTTCACTTTGTCTCACAGAATGGCTTTTCCTCCACCCCCCGACTGTCTCATGTGGTGTCCCTCAGGGCTCTGTCCTCGGTCCCCTCCTCTTCACCTCTATATGTCCCCCTGGTGACATCATCCGCAGACATGGGGTTAACTTCCACATGTATGCGGATGACACCCAACTCTACCTTTCCTCCTCTACCTCAACTCCACGACCACCGATGTCCTGACAGCTGCCTGTCCGACATCGAGTCCTGGACGAGAGACAACTTTCTTCAGCTCAACGTGCGCAAAACTGAGGCCCTCCTGATTGGCTCACGTCAGCGCCTCCGCACCTCAGGCGCTGACACCATCAGCATCCAAGGCTGCACTCTCCACCTCTCAAAGCCATCAGGAACCTCGGGTTCTGTTCGACCCTGAGCTGTCCTTTCTCCTCACATCCGCGCCACAACTGGCACCGCCTTCCATCACCTCCGGAACATCGCCAGACTACGGCACTACCTCACCCCTCACGCTGCTGAAACCCTGGTCCACGCCTTTGTCACCTCAAGGCTGGACTATGGGAACTCTCTCCTCGCCGGCCTTCCCGCACCTCCCTCCACAAGCTGCAGGTCATTCAGAACTCTGCAGCTCGTTTATTGTCCCGCACCAGGTTTCGGGACCACATCACTCCCACCCTCGCTCGCCTCCACTGGCTCCCCATCCTACAGAGGATTGATTTCAAGATCCTCATCCTCACCTACAAGGCCCTTCACGACCTTGCTCCCTCCTACCTCTCCAACCTACTATCCCCCTACCTACCTGTCCGTACCCTCCGTTCCTGTGGCTCTGGTCTGCTCCACGTCCCCCGCCCCAACCGCCCTACCATCGGTGGTCGGGCCTTCAGCCTCTCGGCCCCCAGGCTCTAGAACTCTATCCCCCAGTTCCTTCGCCTTGCTTCCTCCCTTTCCTCCTTCAAGGCCGGTCTCAAAACCTTTCTCTTTGACCGTGCCTTCAGCTCCCCTCTCGACTCTCTTCCCCCTCCTCGATCCCTCCCTTCCCTCCACTCACCTGACCATTTCCCCCCTGCTCGGGTCATTACTCAACTGTGCAGCGCCTTGGGACGTCCTCCTGACGTGAAAGGCGCTTTATAAATGGAACCTTGTTGTTGTTGTTGTTGTTTAAAATTAACCAAAGACCAATGCACGATTAAATTCCTCGATTTTAGAAGCCACCTCGATCCTCTTCTGCCCCAATAGCCCCACACAAACGTACAACCTATTGTTCCTTCCCAAATGAGCCACGTCTCCCTCCTCTCTCTTTTGCATTTCTGACCTTCTTAACATATGACACTGGCCGTTACCTCAACTTCCCTAATCAACAATTATTTGAACAATCTATTCATTTATTTTTTATTCACGTTTTTGCTCGTGATGAATTTATGTTTAAAAAGGTTTTCTGGTTAAACAGCAACACGCATTTGCTCCTTGTGTTGATTTCGCTGAGCGTATTTTGAAATTAATCTGGAATGAAGTAATAATAAAAATAATAATATCAAAATATCAGAACGCCCTTTCACGGAGCAACAAGGAGGCTTACATTCCATGAAGCCACATTCATTCGTTAATTGGAACCTACTTGACTGCACATTCTGTGAAACACTTTCAGATGGCGAGGTAATGCTTTTTTTCGATCATGAATTTCATTATTATTGCTGCACACCGCTTGAAATAAACGCCAAGCTAACAAATGTCCCACAAAACGATGACTCGTTTTCAATGTTTCACAAATTACACCGAGTGACACACATTTACCGTTATTAAAATAGTTTAAATATGTGTTTAAACGGATAGATCACTAGATATTTGACATCCTCTCTGAACTTACATTGTGTTAAAGCGTAAATGACGGTGTTTGTGCAGCAACGCAGAAGCCTAAGCATGTCTTTCACATGTTCGTGTGTAACTGGGACAACACCTGGGATGGAGGGCGCTATACAAATTGAAGTTTTTCTTGTTGTTCTTTGCGACTGTGTTCGTGTCTGTGCGCGTCTGGGTGTTCTGTGAGTGTGTGTGTGTGTGTCTCTGTTTGCAGCTGTGCGTTTCATTCCCTCTTTACATATCTGAGTGTGTTGGTGAGTGTTTATCTGTCTGTGTTTGTAATTCTTTGTTTCTGTGCTGTTGTGTGTATGATTCCAGTTAAAGGATGAATGGTGCACCATGATTTTGTAAGCATCCTTGTTGCTCTGTGAACGTTCCTCCAGATTCTTTGATATTACTAATTATTATTATTTTATTCCGGATTCCTTTGAAACTTCGCTCACCCAAAATCAACAAGCAGCAATTACGTATTGCTGGGTAACCAGAAAATTATTTAAAAAATAAAATGTTCACGGGCAAAAACGTGAATAAAACATAACTGTGCAGATTATTCAAATAGGTATTGATTAGGCAAGTTGGACTAACGGCCAAAGTCATATATTAAGAAGGTAGGAAATGTAACAGAGAGAGAGGACGAGAGATGTGGATCAGTGGAGAAGGAGCCATAGATGTGTCGTTTATGTCGGGTTATTGGGTGAGGAGAGGATCGAGCTGGCTTCAGATGTATAAGAATTCAATTATGTATCGGTCTTTGGTTAATTTTGAAGGGAAAAACGTCAAGTGTTCTCTTCAGGTTGGTGTTTTTTAGACATTGACAGAGTCTTCGAGAGTTGTGGCAAATTATGTGGCAAATAAACACTGGAATTTTATCCTGTAAAATACTTGGACCAGTAGCTGAATTGTACAGTTTCCTTTCTATCTTTCGTTATTTGTTGAGTTACCTTATCAGCAAATAAACATTTCACGTAATTTGAACAACGCAACTGTGTCATATTGCATTCTCTTGTTAACCTAAATATTGGCAGTTCAATTCGAGTCTGTAAGGATGTTGACCACAGCAACGCTGGAGTTTGGTATTGCTGTTATCACCCGCGCGGCAATCACTATCTGCAGCTGGAGGAGTTGGCGGTGGCTAAGGATGTGATTGACAAGAGAAATGCTCGCCTTCCTGACCCACTGCAGCAATGGGCAGTATTATTCCACTCTCCACACTGAGGCCTCCCAAACGCCGGGTCCTCCTGCTGCCACACAAGGAATTTCAACCGGGAGGCAGCGGGAGGTAGACGGTTGGAAATGGTATCAAGCCAAACAATTCACCACCGGGAAACATGCCATTTGGCACCACTTTTGTAGAGTATCGAGACAGTGAATTCTCACAGTGAAGTGATTGTGGATGTCAAATTGCAGTGAGATATGTGTCCAATTTTTATTGATTGTGTTGTCAGCCAGGACACAAGGAGAAAATCACTTCCATTTTTGATACATATCATTGTGCAGAATATTGTCAACCAAATTTATATATACAGAATTCTGAGGCATCTACAGCCTTCTGGGGATTTCCACAAATTCCGTAAATACACTACCCTTCGAATGAAGAAATATTTCATCAAATCGTTTCTGAAAGGCTGACTTTTAATTTTAAGTCTGTGAACCCTGGCTATAGATTCTCCTACCAGGAAACAGACCCTCAGTGTCTACTTTATCCAGCCCTTTAAGAATCTTATATTTTTTCAATAAGATCTCCCCTAATTCTTCTGTAATTCAATTGTTCATGCGCCTGATTCTTTCGTTGTGGTGCCTTGTTGCCCGAGGTACCGGGAGTGACCCAGAGATCACCAAATTTGATGATCTTGAATTGAGTTTGCTCCCCAGCTTTTGATACACGTCCTAGAGCATCTCAGCCCTTTTCTTACGAATATAGTGGGACCCCACATCGACCACGACTTCTGAGCATTCTCCTTCCCCTCGAAGAATCTTGTCCATGCTCTGTGAAGTCCACTGCCTTGCAGCAGGAAGGCAGCAAACCATCCTAGCTTCACGATCCTGATTACAGAAGATCCTGTCAGTGCCTCTTACTGTTGAATCCCCTATCACATCTCTATTGCCCTTGCTAAAAATGCCCTTGTCCTGTTGGACAGAATGTCCACTGCTGTCCTCACGAGAGGCTTCCAGGCTCTCGATAGCTAAAGGCGAGTACCGATAAGTGACTGGTACTCTGTTGAGGGCCCTCTGCCTTGAAGAAACCCTCTTCTTGCCCCGTCGCAGTGTCACCCAATCATTGTTAGCATGAATGAAGGGTGGCTGTGTGTTGGGCTCCTCTGGGAGTGTTCCATTTCTTGAACTCTGATAGCTCCAGTACCCTACTCTCATGGATACTATGCAGCGATGGTCTGCTATAGCTGAGTCCTTGGGGAGTGACGGCCTCCTGCACCATGCTGTGCAGGAACCGCTCACTGTCCCTGATGAAGCGCAGTGTCTGCAACTGAGACACCAGCTCAGCTGATCTAAGTTTGATCTTCCTCAGTTGCAGACATTTGCTGTTGTGAAGTCACCTGGGCTCAGGTTGCCCTCCATCAGCACCCACATACCACATTCCTCGCATATCACCTGCCAGGCCATTATCTATCTCCTCTTACTTCCCCTCGATATATAACCTGCACCTACTTTCCCATCTGCACCCAATTCCCACTCTCACCAAATTCCCTCACAATCTGGACTGGCCTCACTCCGGAGGTAATTCAATCTGGGCACTCTGCTGGGTTCATTCCCAACTCAGTCAGTGAGAGAGACAGACTCAGAGACACAGAGACACAGAGACAGAGACTGTGTGGACATGTGTCTGTCTCTGTGTCTCTGTCTCTCACACTGACTACAGCTCCCAGGATGCACCTCGCGGCCCGGCCCTATCATCAGAGGTCACTGAGCCGTGAGGCATGCCGGGAGCTGTAGTTCCGGCTCTGTGCCGCAGACTGTGACTGTGATTGTGACAACATAGAGAGAGAGGGACAGAGAGAGACTGTGACTGACCAGTGGTCGCCATGACCTCTCTCTTTAATAATAATAAACCTTTGCATTGGATATAGTGCCTTATCACAGCTTCTCGACGTCTCAAAGCGCTTCACAGAATAGACGATAAGATGTAGTGACTGAATATTTGTGGGCGAAACGCGGCAGCCAATTGCGCACAGCAGCGTCCACACAAACAGCCGTGGGTTGAAATGAACAATTTCATGATTGTTTTTTTCAGGGATTAGTTTCAGGCTTTTTGGTGATTTTGAATAAGAGACATAAAAATAAAAATCTGAATAATAATCAATCAATAATAAATAATATTAATAATAAACCTGGGCGTTTTAGAAACAATTCTTCACTTTGAAAAATATTTCCCACTCTCTCTCTCCCTCTCTCTGTGAGTCTTTCTTGTGCTGCCAATTTTCGATCTCTCTCCCTCACTAGACTCGCCACGAACGGTCACAATATGCATGAATTGATGACAGATCAGACTGTTATATTTATACGAGGCCTGTTATACAGCGATCAGGATCTGATAAAGAAATCAGAGCCTGTTTGAAGGTGGTAGGACAGGTAGAAACCTCTTTCAAAAAAAGCGTACTGGATTCCAAGCTTGATCAACTGGGGCATATTATACAAACGTGAGGAATATATGACGTACTAATATAAATCATTGGTTGAGCCTCAGCTATTGCACTGTTTTCGGTTCACGGCCCCAAACATCAGGAAGGATGTCAAGGCATTACGCAGGATCCAAATGAGATTGACCAGGATGATACCAGGAAACAGCAACTTCAGTTATCAGGAGAGGCTATGGAAGCATAAATCTCTCTGGAGCAAAGAAGTTTAAGTGTTGAGTTAATAGAAGTATTCCCAAATTTGAGGGGCTTAAACAGAGTAAATAAGGAGAAAATTTTGCCAATGGCTTGTCGGTCGGTAACGCACGGGCACAATTTAAAATAGTTGCTAAAAGAAACAGATGGGAGACGATAAGATTTCTTTTCGAGCAGCAAGTTGTTTCCTTCTGGAATGCATTGCGTTAAATGGTTTTGGAAACCGATTCAATCCAAACTAATTATGTGGGGGTGAAGGTGGGGCGAGTTGGGGGGGGGGGGGGGGGGCAAGGGAGACTTTCCTGAACTATTGGGAGAGTGCAGTTGAGTAGAGTTGATTTGGTTAGCCGCTTTCAGTTAGCCGGCAAAGACAGTGTGGTCTGAATGGCCTCCTTCTGTTCTGTATAATGCTGTGATCCTATGATTCTCCGAATGACAAAATCCAGTCCCGAGCACCAGCTGAACTGATCCTAACTGAAAAACTGGCCTTTAGATGGGAAGTTTCGTTCATGAAGCTTTCATGTTCATTAATCAATGACTTTTTTAAAAAATTCTACCGTTTCATTCCTTTCGTGTAACATCATTTGCAGCATAAATACAGTGCCGGCTTCTGAACATAAATTTTGTGATTCTCTTTCATAAAGATAATGCTTTGTCAAACTTTTAACAGCTGAAAACAGTGGAAGAAACTATGTTCAACATAAAATCACCCCACTGTATTTAGTCACGATACTATAGCTCAGTTTCATTTGAGATAACAGGCAGAACTCGAAGATGTCTATCTCACAATATTACGGAGAACATTAAATGTCATATCAACGTGTACAAGCAGAAGGAATTCAAGAAATTAGCGGAACGAGCCGATCGGTGAAAGCTGAAGTTTAATCAAACAAAATGTAAGATTACCATTTCGGTAGAAAGGACGAGGGAAAGTTATACATACTGACTGGCAGTATCTTGCGAGTAGCAGAGGAGCAAAGGCACATTAGAGGTGGCATTATCTCTGTAACTGGAAGCGGCAAGCAGCATATCCTTCAGATTGTTCGATGTCAAAATATCTGTGGAAATCTGACAGTATTCTTGGTTCTTTAGGTAGAATCATAGAAAACAAAATTCAGCTGTCAATGGCATATTTGTGCATACCATTGGTTACACTGCAACTGCAGCGCTGTTTTCAGATTTCTCGTAATAGGAAAAATTAAAAGTTATTGGAATGGATGCAAAGGAGATGTACAAGAATGATGTCAGTGAAGATAGTAATTATCTGATTGAGTGTTCACTAATATTTGGTGGTCATCTGTCTAATCAGTCCAGAACAGACAAAACAAGTTGTGTGATTGAGCTCGGCCGCAGATTCGCCGGTAACAGCTTCAAAGCCTGTCACTGAGAGAACCGGCTGGCAAGCATCCAAATGCCTGTCCTTGTCGCATCACCTCATCTATATATATTATGTGAAACTGGGTACATGATAGGAGAGCAAATATAGTCAGAATGTATATCGCTTGCGGCGGATGTGCTGATGAACTTTTTAATACAGAATAGGGCGACGTAAATGATGTAAGGAACAGAAGAACTGGACTGAGAGAAGGGACTAAGTAAATATGTTCACACTGGAAGAAGGACATGGAGAGGAATTCCTGAAACTCACCACCTGCTCCCTTGACCCCATCCCCACTCCACTCCTTAACTCCCAGCTCCACCTCCTTTCCCCACATATCACAGACATTGTCAAACTGTTCCTCTCCTCTGGCTCTGTTCCCAATCCCTTAAAAGCTGCCACCATCATCCCCCCTTGACAAAATCCTCCCTTGATGCGTCGCAGCTATCAAGCTACCGGCCCATCTCCAACCTCCCCTTTCTCTCCAAGGTCCTGGGAAGAGTTGTCGCCTCCCAACTGCGCTCTTTCATTTCCACCCATTCACTTTTCGAACTCCTTCAGTCAGGTTTCCGTGCTGCCCATAGCACAGAAACTGCCCTGGTCAAGGTCACCAATGATATCCTGACCATCTGTGACCAGGGCTCCCTCTGCCTCCTCGTCATCCTCGACCTATCGGCAGCATTCGATACGGTCGACCATGCTATCCTACTCCACCGCTTGTCCTCCCAACTAAACCTTCAAGGCCCTGTCCTTGAGTGGTTTAGGTCGTACCTCTCCCACCGTCTTCACTCTGTCTCCACAAATGGTTTTTCCTCCGGCCCCCGCACAGTCTCGTGCGGTGTCCCTCAAGGCTCTGTCCTCGGTCCCCTCCTCTTCAGCCTCTATCTGTTCCCCCTTGGTGACATCATCCGCAGACATGGGGTTAACTTCCAGATGTATGCGGATGACACCCAACTCTACCTTTCCTCATCTACCCTCAACTCCACGACCACCGATGTATTGACAGCTGTCTGTCCGACATCGAGTCCTGGACGAGAGGCAACTATTATTATAACTTTCTCCAGCTCAACCTGCGCAAAACTGAGGCCCTCCTGATTGGCTCTCGTCAGCGCCTCCGCACCTGAGGCGCTGACAGCATCAGCATCCAAGGCTGCACTCTCCACCTCTCAAAACCATCAGGAACCTCGGGGTTCTCTTCGACCCTGAGCTGTCCTTTCTCCCTCATATCCGAGCCACAACTGGCACCGCCTTCCATCACCTCCGAAACCTCGCCAGACGACGGCACTACCCCACGCCTCACGGTGCTGAAACTCTGGTCCACGCCTTTATCACCTCAAGCCTGGACTATGGGAACTCTCTTCTCGCCGGCCTTCCCGACCCTCCCTCCACAAGCTGCAGGTCGTTCAGAAATCTGCAGCTCGTGTACTGTCACGCACCAGGTTTCGTGAGCACATCACTCCCACCCTCGCTCGCCTCCACTGGCTCCCCATCCCCCAGAGGATCGAGTTCAAGATCCTCATCCTTGCCAACAAGGCCATTCAGGGCCTCGCTCCCTCCTACCTTTCTGACCTACTGTCCCCCTAGTTAACTGCCCGTACCCTCCGTTCATCTGGCTCCGGTCTGCTCCACATTCCCCGCCACAACCGCCCTACCATCGGTGGCCTGGTCTTCAGCCTCTCAGCCCCCAGGCTTTGGAACTCGCTCCCCCAGTGCTTTCGCTTTGCCTCCTCGCTTTACTCCTTCCAGGCAGGTCTCAAGAATTTCTCTTTGACCGTGCCTTCTGCTCCCCTTTCGACCCTCTACCCCCTCCTCGCTCCTTCCCTTCCCTCCACTCACCCTGACCATTTCCCCCTTGCTCGGGTACTGACCCAACTGTACAGTGCCTTGGGATGTCCTCCCTACGTGAAAGGCGTTCTATAAATGGAATCGTGTTGTTTTTGTTATTCCCGTCTCCGTTTATCAACTAGTCTGTGAATTACTGGCCCGTTCTCTGTATAACTGGACAGGTATGTGCATAAAAGGCCTCGTGTCATTATAAATGGCCTAATGTCTTTATAAGCGCCTGATCTCTGTACAAAAGGCTGATCTCTGTATAACAGGCATTGAGTATCTATCAAAGGCCTGTTCCTTATAAGAGGCCTTGTTTCAGTACAAGAGCGCTGGTATCCTTATAACAGCTTGTAACCTGTATTATCGGCCTGGTATAAGTATATCAGGCCTGTTTCCTATATAACTGCCTAATCTCTGCAATACAGGGTAAATTTGTCTATATATAGCAGGTCTGGCTCTCTGCATAAGATGATTGTCTGTGTGTAACAGGCCTAGTCTATATATAACAAGCCAGGTCTCTGAATAACAGCACTGGAACACTGTTCCATGTATAACTGACCTGGACTATATATAACAGTCTTGACTTTGTACAACAAATCTGGTTTCTGTTCAACATGCTTTGACTATGTATACAAGGCCTGGTCTCTGTATAAGAGGCCTAGTCTCTTTACAAGAGCATTGTTCCCATATAACAGCCTGGAACCTGTGTAACCGGCCTAGTCTATGTAAAAAAGGCTTGTTCTCTGTAAAACAGCTTCGTCTTTGTCATATAAGCCTTGTATGCATAGCAGGTCTACTATCTGTATAAACGGCCTGGTTTCTGCCAAACAGACCTCGTATATGTATTACAGACCAGGTTTCTGAATTACAGCATTGGTATGTGTACAACAGGACTCATCTCTGTACAACTGCTCTTATCTCTCTATAAAAGGCCTGGTCTCTGTATAACAGCAGAGATCGCTGTATAACAGGCCTGGTCACTGTATAACAGACCTTAATTCAGTGTAACATATTGCTGTCTGCACAACTGGCCCGGTCGCTGTAAAACAGGACTGGTGTCTGTTTTACAATGGTGGCGGAACAGGGAAACAGAGGCACACAGAGAGCGAGGGAGAGAACGGGAAAGATTATTCAAAATGATGGCGGTGTTTCCAACGCCCAGATATTATTACTGTTTTTATTCATTATCTATTGGTTATTATTGATTTATTATTTATTATTATTGTCTCACAATCTTATTAACAGCTGATAATGAAATAACCTACAAAAACAATAATAAATTGGTCGTTTCAACCCACGACTGTTTGTGGGAAGCTGCTGTGCGCAATTGGCTGCCGCGTTCCAGCAAAATCACTTTACAGTCTATAGTGTGAATTATTTTGAGACGTCGAAAAGACGATAAAAGCGCTATATCAAATGCAATGATTATTATTATTTTTAAGTGAGAGGACATGGCGGCCACTGGTCAGACATAGTCTCCCTCTATCCCTCTCTCTCTGTGTCGTCACAATCACAGCCACTGCCTGCGGCACAGACCCGGAAACTACAGCTCCCGGCATGCCTCACGGCTCAGAGCCCTCTGGTGACGGGCCGAGCCGCGCGGGGCATCCTGGGAGCTGTAGTCAGAGTGAGAGACAGAGACACAGAGACAGACACATGTCCACACAGTCTCTGTTTCTGTGTCTCTGTGTCTGTCTCTCTCACTGACTGAGTTGGGGAATGAGGGACATGTCCTGACTCTCTGATGTTGATCTGCAGTGTTTGTGCTGGTGTCAGAGGATGAGAGATTCAGGGGCAACTCACACACACAATCTCTCCATCGCTCTCACACACAGTCTCTCTGTCTCTCACACACAGTCAAAAACAACAACAATAACAACTCGGATTTATATAATAATAATCCTCGCATTTGATATAGCGCTTTTCACGTCGGGAGGACGTCCCAAAGCGCTTCACAGAACACACTGTAAAGTGAATTGACTGTATAACTGTGGGCGAACGCGGCAGCCGATTGCGAACAGCGACGTCCCAAAAACAGTCGTGGGTTGAAAATGACCAATTTATTATTGTTTTTGATTTTGGAGGGATTATCATTAGGCTCTATGTGGAGTAAGGAAACTTACCCAAGGTTTCGCCCTCTGCCTGGAATTGAACTCAGGTCTCTCACTTACGAAGCGAGTGCTCTAACCACTGAGCTACAGGACTCCGGTATAGTCTCTCTGTCTCTCACACTTGGTGTCTCTATCTCAAACACATATATTCTTTATGTGTCTCACACACACACAGTCTCTCGGACTCTCATACACACACAGTCTCTCTATGTCTCTCGAATAGGGAGTCTCGCTCTGTCTCTCACACACAGTCAACAACAACGACAATAACAATTTGGATTTATACAGCGCCCCCCACGCCAGATGGCGTTTCGGAGGGTATCACAGTAACGGATCCCGGGGCCCAGCCAGTGGGAGGGGGAGGAAGGTGACCAAAGTCACGGTCGAAAAGAAAGGTCTTCAGCCGAGATCTGAAAATAGGATGAGAGGGGACAAGACGGAGGGAGAGTGGAAGGGAGGTCCAGAGCCTCGGGGAGTAGAGGCTGAAGGACCGTCTGCCGATGGTGGAGCGGAGAACTCGGGGGACAATGAGGAGGCCATAACCGATGGCGCGATGGCAACTTGTACTGCTTTGGGGAGAGAGGGCAGAGAAGTCGGGTGGTGAAGAGGAGAGGAGGGATTTGAAGAAAAGAGTGAGGGTCTTGAAGTCGATCCACTCTGGGACAGGGAGCCAGTGCAGTCTGCCACGGACTGTGGTAATCGGAGAGCGGAGTTTGGTGCGGGTACAAATGCGGGCGACAGATTATTGTACGCACTGTGTTTTACGGATGGTCGTGGAGGGGAGGCCGGCGAGGAGGGCGTTGGAATAATCCAGCCGAGAAGTGACAACGGCATGGACCAGAGTTTCTCCATCTTTTGAGTGACTTATTGGCGGAGACGTGCGATGCGTCGGAGGTGCAAGAAAGCGGTGTTGCTGATGGACCGGATGTTGTGGAGGAAGGATAATTAATAATAATAATCCTTGCATTTGATATAGCGCTTTTCACGTCGAGTGGACGTCCCAAAGCGCTTCACAGAACACACTGTAAAGTGAATTGACTGTATATTTGTGGGCGAACGCGGCAGCCGATTGCGAACATCAATGTCCCACAAACAGTCGTAGATTGAAAATGACCAATGTATTATTGTTTTTGGAGGGATTATTTTTATGCGAGTGGAGAAAGGAAAGTTGCCCAAGATTTCGACCCTGCCTGGAATTGAACTCAGGTCTCTCGCTTGCAAAACGAGTGCTCTAACCACTGAGCTACAGGGCTGCATTTGGGGGTCCAATCTGACGCCGAGGTTGCGTATAGGTTCGGAGAGATTTATGGGAAGGTCAGGTAAATGGAGGAGGTGAGAACCGTGTGATTTAAGACGCTGTCAAGAGCCAAATAGTGTGGCTTCCGTCATGTCAACGTTCAGCTGAAGGAAATTCGCGTACATCCAGCTCCTGAGGTCTGACAGAACGAGGGACCACGAGGGATATGGAGAAGGTTGGAACCAGTTGAGGGGATGGAGCGCGTTTTTTGGTCAGTGGTGTAAACAGATCAGAAAGGAAGGGAGTTGAAGCAATTTGGAAAATAGTTTGAGGATTTTGAAATCGACCCGTTCGTATACGGGGAGTCAGTAAACCGTGGCTAGAAATTGCGTGAAGGGGTTATAGAATATATTACAGCGTGGTATTGGATGAGTTGGATCCTATAACTGGTGGAACTGGGGAAATTGGCAAAGACTGTATTTGTGAAGTCCTGTCGGGCGGTGAAGAATACATGGTCGAGTTGTCAACAAGAGTGATTCAGGATATAGAGGGAAGTACAAAAACAGGAGAAATTCTTTGTGCCCCTCGAGCCTGTTACATGTTCTATTCATCAATCCTGGTCTCCACCTCGAGTCCCATCAGCCACCCATCCCAATATCCCTTAATACTCTCACCCAACAAATATCTATCCAACTCAGCCTTCAATATAGTAGTAATATAAATCAAAATCCTTGCATTTGATATTGCGCTTTTCACGTCGGGCGGACGTCCCAAAGCGCTTCACAGAACATTCTGTAAAGTGAATTGACTGTATATTTGTGGGCGAACGCGGCAGCCAATTGCGCACAGCAATGTCCCACAAACAGTCGTAGATTGAATATGACCAATTTGTTATTGTTTTTGGTTTTGGAGGGATTATTATCAGGAGTCTGTGTGGAGTAAGGAAACTTGCCCAAGGTTTCGCCCTGACCTGCCGGGAATCTAACCACTGAGCTACAGGACTCCACGGATATGTCAACAGATTGGGGGCATCGACAGCGTTTTTTGACAGAACGTTCTAGATTTTCACTATATTTTTAGATCAAAATCGGCGTCTTAATTTCACCCCAAAATGGCCAAACTCTCATTTCAAATGTGTGTCTCCCTGTCTTGGATTCCCCAACAAGAGGATATAGTGCGTCAGTACATACCCTAATCAATAAATTTATCGATCTCAAAACCTCAAGCAAATCGTTTCTCAATCTTATAAGCAGAAAGAATTAGACAACAAGTTTTTGCGAACTGTCTGCATAATTTATCCATTGCAGCCTTTTTGTCCTTCTGTTTAGTCTTCGATGTACCAACATATCCTTCCTGAGCTGCGATGCGCAAAACTGAACGCATTACTCCAGAGAGAATCTGACCAAGATTCTATATGTTTGAGGGATCATTTCTTCTTCTCTATATTCCAACCACCTTGAGATAAAGGCCGAGATCCCGTTTTACTTTTTTATAACCTCTTGCCAATGTACTCTTATTTTTAGTAAGTTCTGTACGTGGACATCCAACCACATTTGCTCTTCTACAGTGCTAATATTGTCACCACTTAGTAAATAAACTGTTTTGTATTTTCGGACCTATAATGTATGACCTCGCACTTCCCAACATTGAATTGCACCTGCCACAGTGCTGACCACTCCTTAAATCTAGCTAAATCCCTTTGCATCTTCCTGCACCCATCTACACAATTAAATGTGGCTGCTAAACTTGTGTCATTTGCAAATTTGAATGCACATCTCTATGTTCCTTCTCACAAGTCAATTCTATATAAATAAAAATAAAAATCCTGTCAAACAAATCAATAAATACTTAAAGTAATAAAAGAAATCAAAGAAATAAAATAAATAAAAAACATAAACAAATAAACAAATAAACAAACTAACTAATATCAACGAACTGAAAATGGAGAAAACAATGACACAAAGTTATTGTTTTGTACACGCTGCCTCCATATGAAGCACGTTTTGAGGGAATTTGGTACAGAGATTGATGAACATGACAAGAGTTGATTAAAAACCAGAATTAAATGCGTAGGCCCAGAACAGACACTTTCGGGAATCGCTTGTTGGGTCCTCCCAAACAGAGAAGTTTCCTTTATCACTTCTATCCGTTTCCTGCTCCCCATTCAATTACCAGCATATCGCAATTTACCTCCCATTCCATGCACATTATTTTTTTGCAAATAACATTTTATGCGGAGCCTTATCAAAGGCTTCTTGGAAGCCCATGTAGAAACCATCCATCTCTCACCCACCATGTTAGTGGCCGCCTTAAACATGGCAATTGGAACCGTCAGGCATTTCACACTATTCAGTAATCCATGCTGACTCCCTTTGATCAGCTCATATTTGAACAAGTACTCAATCCCTTCAACCCTGATGAGAGATTCCAGTAACTTTATCACGACTCAACTTAAACTGACAAGCTTGTTGTCACCCGGTTTCCCTCTCTCTGCCTCCCACAAATCTTAAGCGATGGAGTGACATTTGTAATTAGCCAATCCAATGGTACAGTTCCCGAATATAGAGAAGCGTTGGAAAATTATGACTAATGCATCTATCCCAATTTCCTGCACAACTTATTTGCGCACCTTGGGTGGAACTTAACAGGACCGCCAAAACTTTCATTTTTTAGCCCATCATTTTATCCATTACCTTTTTCATTTATAGTAAAACTATCCACTTCCTTCATTTAAGTTACTTCTGGGTACCCGAGGAGTCCTGTAACTCTATGGTTAGAGCATTCTCCCGCAAGCGAGAAACCTGGGTTCAATTCCAGGCAGGGCGATAACTTTGGCAAGTTTCCTTACTCAAAACGTCTAATAATAATCCCTCCAACACAAAACAATAATAAATTGGTCAATTTCAATCCAGGACTGTTTGTGTTAGGCTGCTATGTGCAACTGGCTGCTGTGTTTTCCCCACAAATATATAGTCAATTGATTAAAGCGTATTCTCTGAAGCGCTTTGAGACATCTGGAAGAGGTGATGCTGGCCATATCAAAAGCAAACATTGCTATTATTATTTCATTTTTCCGCTGGTAATTTGGCCACTTAACCTTCTATGAAAACCGAAGTAAAGTATTCATTTAAGAGGACTGTCATTTCATTATTTTCCAATATAATCGAACGCTTATCTGTCTCTATCCGGCTCACGTTTCCATGACTGACTCTCCTTTGTTTAATATGAAAAGTTCCTTTTGCTCTTGTTTTCCCGTGTAGCNTTTTTCCTCATACTGCCTTTATGCATCTCTTATTACATTCAATGTAAGGTTTGTGCAGAGCCGTTTTGATAGCTGTGGAAGATGACAGAGGAGATCTAATGATTTTTTTCAAAATGTAGAAAAACTGCCAACGAACACGCAATTTGTTATGTTGAAAGATTATTGGATGCACTTAATCTCAACTATGGGCCAGGGCTAAATAAACATCAGCATTATCAAATTCGAAATAGAGTTGTTCCAAATGCATTATTTCTCAATCCAACCTGCAAGTCAAGTTTTGAAGAAACTTGTGAATGAGAGGATGACAATCATGATGTCTCCTTCCAGTTGTCGAATGATAATTTCCGAAAGACAATATCCCAAACCACAGCTCATCAGCTCGGGCCTTGCTCCACTGCGTCCCTATAAACGAAAGGATCGACTGGAGGATCTTCATAAACGTGCTCAAATCCATTCACTCCCTGGCATCTGCCTACATCTCCGATCTCCTCACTCCACAATCCACAACTTGGCTCCTCGGCTCGACTGGTACAAGATTCCTGAAGGACCCAAACACCTTCCGTCCCAGCATCAGAGTTCACATTTTCAGTGACTACGCCCATAGATCTGGAACATCATCCCTCATTTCATGCCATGCCTGAAAATCTGGAACTCCAACCGTGCTTACGGTCACCACTGCACCGAATTCCACTTCTACAAATCAGGCATTGAGACGCCAACATGTGTGGAGGGCGATGCATAAGTGTAAGTTGTTAATGATGATGTGTTCATGGACCTAACGTTTCAGGTGGTTTTCATCCAACAGCCACAAAGGGCTCAGAAAGAGAGTTTGTGATTGCAGTAGGAAGAGGGGACGTGCAGTCCAGAATTCCCATGGAAGTGTGACTTTTCAGAAACCTGTCCAACGTACTGAAAATCGGTCAGGGTGATGACAACACGGGGGAGAGGAGCCGAACCAAATGGATGCACAGTTGGACACAGAGAAGAGTTTGAGTGAAATTGTCATTGGGGACACAACCTTCAAAGGAATAAACGGATGTTTCTCCAGTGGTCACAGAAGATGAGGATGCAGCCAATGCCACAGGATTAGATAAGAGGGAAAAAAATGGATAGGTCAAGAAAAATCAAGTTACTGAAAATCAATCGGTACTCAGAGTAGATAAGTCACTAGGACGAGACGGGATGAATCCAAGTTGACTGAAAGGAAGAAAGGCTGGAAAAAACGGAGTCTTTGGGTGAACGTTTGATTTCCTGAAAAGAGGGAAGTCTGCAGTGCTGTCCCCTATTGTTTTTTATTGGGAACACTGCTGTTTTTGATCTCTAAATATCAAATATTCAATGTAGGACGACAACGCAGTGCTTTGCTTGGTGCAGAGTAGGAACTGGACTTGGAGGCTGGCAGTACCAAGCAATTGAGAATGTGAACTGTATATACTTCCCATCAATGGGTGTCGAAATGTCGATATAAAAGTTGACCGTGTACTGGATTTTATAGGTAGAACCAAAAGGTAAAGCAAGTCAACCTGCAATGGCACGTATGTGCATATCATTCGATAGATTGCACCTGCAGCATTGTTTTCATATGTGCACGTTCTCATGCAATGAAAGATACTTAGGTGTTGGCATGGATGCAGAGGAGATGTACCAGAACGATCCTAGGGATGTGGGCCTGTTTAGTCAATGGCTCATTGTCGTTACCTGAGGTTCGGTGGCCATCTGTATGAAGACAGTGCAAATCTCGTAGCAGTCCAGGGCAGCCAAAATAGATTGAGTGATTGAGTCCGGCTTTAGATGACATAGTAAAAACTTCAAAGCCGGTCAATGAGGGAAACAGCTGGCAAATAATCCACCTACTGTCCCTCTTGCCAAACCCAAGACGTTTTGACATTGACATTGCTGGGCACAGTATAGGAGGCAAAGGATGGACAGCATGTCTACGCACAGGGGAAAATGTGCTGATGACCCCGGCTATTAGATACAGTGGTTTGCAACCAAAATAATTGATCGAATGAAGGGTCTGGACAATGAGGAGTGGCTAAGTATATATTGGCCATGTACAAACGCAAAAAAAGATGATTTCGCGGAGACATGATTTCTGTCTTCACTAAGCTGAAGTGGCGAAGTTCAGAATAAATTTACACAAACACTGTTTCAGTTAGCGGATAGTTAATCTGTGGAAAATGCACCCGAGGGAGTCAGAAGCTTCAAGCAGGGAGTGTTTATTCTTTGAAACACGGAACACATAGTTTTCTCTTATGAAATAATATGATATGATTTAGCACAGTGAGAGATTGGGCAATAGGTGCATCCATTCTCTCACAGTTTGTGAAAATATTGGTTTCTCTCTCACTGGGTAAGAACAATTCTTTGTGGTGGATGTTGGGCCAGGACAAGACCAACCCTTTCTTTTTACCCACCCCACGAGCCTGGTAATGAAACCTATCTTATAACAGTGACCTCAGCCACCATTCATGCGCTCTGATCACAAACCACAATCACAGTCATTTAATGCAACATGCAACTGGCCTAACTCAGACACAGTCACACCCTGACCACTACACGGTTTAGATTTCATTCCTGCTTCCTGTTGTTGAACACGTCACCTTAAAGCGGCCTCAGCCCCCATGAGATCCTGCTTACATCCTCCAAGGAATCCAGTCAGCAGTTCGTGCCAGAAGAGAAATATTGGTGTTTCACAATCATTTGTGCAAGTAGCCTATTCCCAGTGGAGACAGTTCTGGCATATAAAGACTGGCAGCTTTGAGTGTCCAGCACTGACAGCGTATCCGCTGGTGATACAAAATGTTGAGAGCGTTAGCCTTCTTTCCTTGGCAGTATTTGCCAACACTTTTTCGGATAATGATTGTTTATTATCCTATTCTTGCAGCTATCGGTATTGCAGGTAATTAGTTAGATACAAATCTTACTTGTATCCCGATGTACCACAAGTTTGCACATGGCACACACATCTACTTCTACTTCTCCAGCTGTGACTTCTGTTCCGCTGATGTCTTTTTTGATGTCTCTATAAAGATAAGATATTGTCGTTTGCTGAACCCTCTCCACTCTCGCTGTGAGACTGATAGTGCGTCCCTTCTTCTTTGAGGGTCTGCTCGTTAATACAAGTGTTACAATGGTGACCGTATGTACAGTTCTAAAAGAATATCTTTCGGTCTGATATGTCTGTCGCTCAAAAGGGTGTGAGTTGGAGACATTGAGCCTCCAGAGTTTCAGGTCACATTGGCTGTAAGATTGTCTGGCGGTGAGGAAGGATTGATCAGATGAGCGAGCCAATTCTGTCAGTAGGTTGAGAGACAGAGGTATGCCAGGGCAGGGAACGGTTTGCAAATATTTTGTGTATCTTGGTGTCAATGTGTTTTCTGGAAAGGTGGCAGGAAATCCTGGCGAGGACTGGAGTGATGGAAGTGCGGAGATTGTGTGTGAGTGCACAAGTTTTCAATGAGTTGGATGTTGTGAATGGAGGGTGTTGGGGTGACCAGTGTGAAAAATAGATAATCTGGAAATTTTCGATGTCTTACTATAAATAGCTCGATTGAGCCCTCTATTTCTTTTGACGTTACTGCGAATTATACTGTTCGTGAGGTGAATTCTTTTCACATTTATACAGTGGAATTTTTAACGCCATCTTCAATTAGTAGAGGTGAATTTACGTTTATAAATGTTACCTATGTTCTCATCTGCAGGAACACATGTTGACAATAAATATGGTCCACATCTTCAAATTTATATTCAAAGGTTATACTTGACAATGTCCTGTCAGAATGTAACATGATTGTAACCAGAGAAGAGCAATAAATATTTGAGGATACAATCTTTATTTGGTGTACACATGGCCAGGAAATTTGGAGAGAGTTCATTCTATTTTCTTGGAGTGTCACAGGAGATCTTTCATGTCCAACAGAACAGGCGACAGACAGGGAATTTGGTTGAAATTATTACAATTTACTCGGTTTTCTTTCGTCTGTAGTTCATTGGTTAAATCATATCTGTGGCTCATTGGTTACCGAAATCGCCTGTTAAGCGAGATACCTGTGTTTGATAATTTCAATATTCCTTATTAATGCTTTGAATTTTTTTTTCTCAATGGGCTCATCAATCCATGAGTATTGATGGTTAACTGCTGCGTGAATGAACTTTGAGCAAAATAACGTCAACTTACGCAGCGCACAGGTAAATATGTTTGTTTGCTGTTCCATTTTCTCACAGCGAATCTGTTGGCCATTGTGGTCCTGTCCCGAGGAAAGTGTGGGCTCTCAAAATGTATCACCCGCTACATGGTGGCCATGGCAGTGGCCGATCTCCTGTTGGCCATCAACGATGTGGTTTTGAACCAGATACATTCTCTTTATTTCAATCACACATTTCTGGAAATCACTCCCGTGTGTTCACTCAGATTGGTGCTGATGTCGGCGGTGACACACATGTCAGTCTGGTTCACAGTGGCTTTCACCTTTGATCGCCTGGTCGCCATCTGTTGGGTGAAACTGAAAACAAGTTATTGCACCGAGAGAATAGCAGCCCTGGTTGTAGGAGTGATTACTTCACTGAGCTGTTTCATCAGCATTCCCTGGTACTTTATGTATGAGCCCAGAGAGATACTGAACAAAGTGCCTTGGTATTGCAAGTTCAAAGCGGTTTACTACACCTCTCCCACATGGATTGTATTTCACTGGTTTGTCACAATAATAACCCCGTTTGTTCCATTCTTTCTGATTTTGCTGATGAACGTGGTGACAGTCAGACACATTTTAGCGGCCAACAGAATCCGCAGAAACCTCCTGCACCAGAAAAGTAATAGTGGCAATGATGCAGAGATGGAGAACCGAAGAAGATCCATCATCTTACTCTTCGCCATATCAGGCAGCTTCATCCTGTTGTGGCTGATGGAAGTTTTACATTTCATATTAATGCGATCGTTAAACAGTTATTACTATCTAAGTTACAGAGACCCAGTATTTGTTGTCGAACAAGTGAAAGACATTTTTAAACTTTTGAGTTGCTGCACAAACACCGCCATTTACGCTTCAACACAATCTAAGTTCAGAGAGGATGTCAAATATCTCGTGATCTATCCGTTTAAACACATATTTAAACTATTTAAATAAAGGTAAATGTGTGCCACACGGTGTAAATTTAGAAATGTTGACAACGAATCATAATTTAATGAGTCAACCGATAGACTGGCTTTGATTTCAATCTGTGCGCTGCAATAAAATAATCCTTGTAATCGATATAGAGCATTGCCACGCCATCTGAAAGTGTTTCTCAGCATATACTGTGAAGTAGATTCCAGTTAGCGGATGAATGCGGCTCCCTGGTTTTTAAGCATCCTTGTTGCTCTGTGAACGTTCTTCCAGATTCTTTGATATTATTATTATTATTATTTTATTCCAGATTCCTTTGAAACTAGGCTCACCCAAAGTCAGCAATTACTATTTGCAGTTTAACTAGAAAATTGTATTAAGCATAAACTAATCATGCGCTGAAACGTAAATAAAGAATAAATGAGAAGGAGATTCAAATAGGTGTTGATGAGGCAAGTTGAATTATTGACCAAAGTCATATGTTAAGAAGGTTAGATATGTAACAGAGAGAGAGAGGGCGAGAGATGTGGATCAGTGGGGAAGAGGACATAGATGTGTAGTTTAAGTTGGGTTATTGGGTGAGGAGAAGATCGAGGTGGCTTCTAAAATATAAGAATTCAATCATGTATCCTTCTTTGGGTAACGTTGAAAGGAAGAAAATCAAGTGTTCTCTTCACGTTGGTATTTTTTAGTCAATGACGGATGCTTCGAGGATTTTGCAAATTATGTGGCAAATAAACGCTGGAATTTTATCCTGCAGAATACTTGTAGTAGCAGCTAAATTGTACACAGTTTCCTTTCTGTCTTTCGTTATTTGCTGAGTAACCTTATCAGTCAATAAACAAACCACATAATTTGAACACCGCAACTGTGTCATATTGCATTCTCTTGTTATTCTAAAGATTGGCAGTTCAATTCGAGTCTGTAAGTATGTTGACCCCAGCAATGCTGGAGTATGGTATTGCTGTTATCAGCCGCGCGGCAATCACTATCTGCTGATGGAGGAGTTGGCGGTCACTAAGTATGTGATTGATTAGAGAAATGCTCGCCTTCCTGACCCACTGCAGCAATGGCCGGTATTATTCCACTCCCCACACTGAGGCCTCCCAACCGCCGGGTCCTGCTGCTGCCACACGAGGAAGTTCAACAGGGAGGGAGCGGAAGGTAGACGGTTAGACATGGTATCTCGCCAAAAAAATTCACCACCGGGACACATGCGGCCCGCGTGCCGCCATTTGGACACCACTTTTGTAAAGTATCGAGGCAGTGTATTGTGCAAGTAGTTGTGGCTGTCAAATTGCAGTGAAGTGGAGCGTCCAATTTGTATTGATGGTATTGTCAGCCAGGATACCAGGAGAAACTCACTTCTATTTTTGACACACGTCATTGTACAGAATATTGTCAAACAAGTATATATATATATATAGTCTTACCCACAAATACACGCACAAACAGCAACTCCTACACACAGCAGCACAGAAACACAGAAGTACAAACAACGATAGATAAACACTCACAAACACACACAGATATGCAAGGAGGGAATGAAACACACAGGCACATACGCAAACAGAGACACACACACATACTCACAGAACACACACACAGACACAACCACAGTCGCAAACAACAACAAGAAAAACATCAAATTGTACAGCGCCGTCCATGCCACGGGTTGTCCAAGTTACATACACGCGAACAGCGAGAAACGCACATTGAACAGATAGATGATAAAGTTTGGTACAAGTCATGCCAAGCCACTGCAAGAAGGTTGGAAGGCAAACGAGATGGATTTCCGTCAGCTTTGGCTCAGGAAACTCCTCCTATTTTCTTATGATCTTATGATCGTATCGCAGACAGATGTGAAATAAAGTGAAACGCCGTTAATATCTAATGGTTCCTTCTGATTAAACTGTCAGCGGGAACATTTGCCACGGATCAGAGTTTATCCCGCTATCATTTGAACAGGGACTGAACTCAGGATAAACTTCTCTGTGGAAGTGTGCTTGAAAGCCTAAGGATGAGATATATTTTCAGTGCGGCAGAATGCCATCTGTCCCCCCTCAATATCCAGGTGGACTCCCAGGACCAGGGCTTCTCTCTCAGGCGGGTACCAGTTGAGGTCAGAGCTTCATATTCATCGCCAATTCTCAGTCACAATCCAAGCTTCAATCTTTTTCTGAACTGTCACACAACGGGACAGGTATGAGCCCTGAAGTTCTTCATTTGATCATCACCGAGACACGCTGGTGCTCAGGCAGCAAGACGAACGTATCAGGACGTCTTAAAAAAGCTGACGGTTATCACATCAATTAAATTTTTCACAGTACGATACAACAGTATCGCAAATTCTTGAAAGAAAATTGTTTCAAGTTGATTACGAATTTATATTAATATACTGTGTTGCAATTTCGGAGGCCAAATGCTCACGGTATTCATCAACCGGGAGGTCAGAACTAAATGGGGTGATTTGGGGAAAGATGATCCCTGGCGAGGGGAAAGATATAGTTTTTGGGACAGACTTGGATAAGTTAAACCAGGGTGTCAGACAAAACAACTGCGGAATGGAGATATAGAGTGAGTCCAGAATAGCTGACAGAACCATAGTGTTCGCAATGTGAGGTATTTCAAGCATCCTGGTAATGTTGGAGGGTAGTAAGTACCTTCTTGTCTGTGTTGTCCTGTAGCTCAGTGGTTAGAGCACTCGCCTTGCAAGCAAGTCACCTGGGTTCAATTCCAGGCAGGGCGAAACCTTGGGTAAGTTCAGTTACTCCAAGCGCCTAATAATAATCCATCCGAAACGAAACAACAATAAATTGGTCATCTTCAATCCACGACAGTTTGAGGGACGCTGATGTGTGCAATTGGCTGCCGCGTTTCGACCAAAAGTATACAGTCAATTCGCTTTACAGTCTATTCTGTGAAGCGATTTGAGACGTCGAGCAGAAGTGAACAGCACCATATCAAATGCAATGATTACTATTTATTATGTTATTATTGTGATCTGATTGTGGCAGAGGTAGAGTGCTGGCGAACCTTTGACTGTTGTCACTCCGATGTGTTGTGTACAAGAAAAACATTTTGCAATTAAACAGCTCACCTCACGCAGGGAAGCATTTTCTACCGCCGGACAGTGGTGCAGCACAACTCTGAGACGGGAGGAGTGGAAGATGATTTTAGGCACTGTCGAATAGGAAGCTCTTCAGACGAGACCAAAAGATGGGGAAAGAATGGCCAGGTTTGGGGGAGAGAGGAAGTTTGTTGCAGGGTTCCGGGCGAAGTGACTCAAAAAAGTGGCCAAAGATGGGAGTGGCTTTGGGTGGTAAATTGATTACAAATGTAGGAAGGCGTTCAGGACATGTAATGAATTGGAAAGGAGTTTGAGGATCTTGAAATTTACCCCATCATTGAAAGGGGAGCCGGTAAATCTCGGCTATAAATGGGATCTGGAATAAGATCATAAGAACTAAGGCAGGTGTAAATTACAGTCAAACACTGTTAATATCTCAGGTATTTACTTCTCAATAAACTCTCAGCGTGCAAATTATCAAAGGATCAGTGTTTGTTCCGCAGTTATTGATAAAAGCACTAAAATAGAAATACATTTCTCAGTGAAAGTCTATGACAGTCTTCACATGGAACATGTTATCCGTGTTGCACAATGGAACATCTCGCTGGGTAGGTGGCCGGCACCAGGGGCCTCTCTCTCTGGGACAAGCGATTACGAGTTGAGAGCAGAGCTTCACATGATCCCGTTACTCAGTCAGAATTCCAGAGTGAATCCGCTTTCAACTGTCGAACAACCGTTGGAGATCTAGCTTTCTTCAGTTGAACATCACAGCGACACAACTCTGCCCTGGCAGCAAACATCATAAAGACGTCTTCAGAAAATGAAGGATATGATATCAATGATAATTTTTTACTGCATGTTACAAAATTGTGGAAGCTATGTTCTGCAATTCTTCACAGAAAATTGTTTCGCCTTCAACAATAATTTAGACTGACCTACCGACTTTCAACTTGAGATTTCAAGATAAAACGCTTACCATGCCAGCAATACCAAACTGGTGGTTAGAGCTGAATGGGTTGAGAAAGGGAAAGATCATCATCAGGAAAGACAGAGATGTATCAATTAAATGCAGACTTATACATCAATGTAAAATCAATATATTCACTATCCGGTTGTAGATCATAGACCTGATGTGTGGGAATGGCTTAATAGCCATTTACAACAACAACAACAAGACTTCGTTTATAGAGCGCCTTTCACGTCCCAAGGCGCAGTAAAGTTTTGTCAGAAACAGAGCAGTGGGGAAACGGTCAGGGCGAGGGGAGGGAAGGGAGGGAGCGAGGAGGGGGCAGATAGTCGAGAGGGGAGCTGAAGGCGCGGTCAAAAAGAAGCGTCTTGAGACGGGCATTGCAGGAGGAAAGGGAGGAAGCAAGGCGAAGGCCCTGGGGGATGGAATTCCAGAGCCTTGGGACTGAGAGGCTGAAGGCCCGGCCACCGATGGTAGGGCGGTTGGGGCGGGGGATGTGGAGCAGACCGGAGCGAGAGGAACGGAGGGTACGGGCAGGTAGGTAGGGGGATAGTAGGTCAGAGAAGTAGGAGGGAGCAAGGCCGTGAACGCCCTTGTAGATGAGGATGAGGATCTTGAAATCGATCCTCTGGGGGATGGAGAGCCAGTGGAGGGGAGCGAGGGTGGCAGTGATGTGGTCGTTAAGCCTGATTCGGGACAGTACACGAGCTGCAGAGTTCTGAATGACCTCTAGTGTGGAGGGAGGGCCGGGAAGGCCGGCGAGGAAAGAGTTCCCATAGTCCAGCCTTGAGGTGATAAAGGCGTGGACTAGAGTTTCAGCAGCGTGATAGGTGAGGTACTGCCGTAGTCTGGCGACATTCCGGAGGTGATGGAAGGCGGTGCCAGTTGTGGCGCGGATATGGGGGAGAAAGGACAGCTCAGGGTCGAACAGAACCCCGAGGTTCCTGATGGCTTTGAGAGGTGGAGAGTGCAGCCTTGGATGCTGATGCTGTCAGCGCCTGAGGTGCGGATGCGCTGACGTGAGCCAATCAGAAGAGCCTCAGTTTTGCGCACGTTGAGCTGAAGAAAGTTGTCTCTCGTCCAGGACTCGATGTCGGACAGACAGCTGTCAGGACATCGGGGGTCGTGAAGTTGAGGGTAGAGGAGGAAAGGTAGAGTTGGGAGTCATCCGCATACATGTGGAAGTTAACCCAGGCAGACAGGAAAGGCTTGAAGTTCTACACAACAGGCGCCTGTCCAACAGGTGGCGGTGCTGCACTGTAAATCCTCCCTGCGGTTTGCAGTGCAACACCACCGCCCAGTGGCTGCACCCGTTATTACAGCCGCAACAAATGACACGAAAAAAAAACTTAATTTTGAACAACAGCAAAAAACTGCATTTGTTTCTCCTCCTTCACGGAAGAACAAGACTCGCAGCTTCGCCTCAGTGTTGGCTTATAATTGAAGAATCCAGTTTCATACCTTTCCGTGTATTTATGTCAATAAACCGTTTCCCACTGAATCCCATGTCATTGATTTTGTTGCTCAGACCTCGGTCTGGTTATCACCATCTAATGCTGGAGAGCGGTCAGACACAGAGAGCAATTCACTGGTTCTCCATCTCTCCTGGTGGCTGTTGTGCATTTGAGGAAAATAATCATTTGCTCAAATTTACTCTGGGCTCAAAAAAAATTAAAAAGTTGCAGTACCACTTTACTGCCACCAGAGGGTGGGGCTGAACTGATGAACTGCCCACAATGTTCTCCGTAATAATAACAACAATAATAGTTATAATAATCCTGGCATTTGTTGTTGCGGTGTTCACGTCTTGCAGACGCCGCAAAGCGCTTGTTCAGTCAAATCCCTTCTCCTCCTTGAGGGGAGGTGACCAGCGTCTCCCTGGAGCTGATCTGGAGATTGGCAACTAATGTGGGAATGGAGCCCGTCCTGTGTGATGGTCACTCGGGTGGACACTGTGATCGCTGCCTGTCCCGAGCTGTGCATCTATTTGTGTTTGCGTGTGTGGGTGTGTGTATGTTTCTGCGTGTGTCTGTGCGTGCGTGTGTCTCTGTCTGTGTGTGTGTGTGTGTGTTCGTGCGTGTCTCTCTGTATTTGTCTGTGTGTCTAACCACCTGATCTACAAGGACACTTTGCAGTGAATACTGGAAAAAAACTCAATCACTACACTATCCTGTGAAGCGCGTTGAGATGTCTCAAATCATGATAAGGCGCTGGGTCAAAGACAAGGATAATTATTATAATTACTAGAAGGGTTTTAAATTGCCCTAACAAACTCCTCTCCCCTTTACGAGGAGGACGGCCTCGCTTTGAATACCGAACACTGTCTGCAGTTCTTTATTAGTTTTTTAATGCAGTTTTTTAATAATGATTCATATTCTAATTATGGGTAAATTTATTGCGCAAGTAGGAATGAAATTATTGGCAATATAAGTTTGCTTGATTCCAAATCCGTCATTTCTTCCATTGGAAAAGAAAGATTTTCCAGGTAATACCTGTCTAAGGCTGAATCAATGTGTTAATTACAACTTACGGTTGATGAGGTTTACAAAAGATTTTGCCGAATTATTTTGCTTTCCTTCAAGCTTGTGAGACTGGCAGTAGAACACAATTGTTTTTATATATTGCATTTATATTCTTATATTTATATAATATGTTATATCAAAATTATTTACATTTTTCTACTGTCTGTATACAGGAGAGGCAACGGGAGAGGTTGTGTGTATGTGGGAGATATTGGAAGAGGCTGTTTGTACGAGAGAAACACTGGGAGAGCTGCTTCTGTACACATATGGTGCTGGGAGAGGCTGTGTATATACGGGAGAGCCAGTTGGAGCGGTTCGGCCATACAAAGGGAAACACTGGAAGAGACTATGTGTAAAAGAGAAACACTGGGAGTGACTATGTGAATACAGGAGAGACACCAGGAATGGCTGTGTGTATACAGGAGAGGCACTTGGAGAGCCTGTGTGTATACAGGAGAGATATACAGCCCCTATTTGTCTCCTGTTTGTAGCAAAGCCTCCAGCGGCTGATTGATAGAGAGAGAGTGAGTGAGAGAGACAGAAAGTGAGTGTGAGAGAGAGGGAGACAGTTAATGCAAAAAGCGATTTATATACTTGGGATTAGTGCAGAATTGGGAATATTTTGCACTTATGCACTTTAAACCCCGAGGATCTGGGGGAATTTACACCCGTTTCCCGTGTTAATCCCAGGCTGTGGGATTAAAATCAAAACCCAAAGTTAATGCAAAACCGTATTTATATCATTTTGATTAATGCAAACTTTGGGGTTTATTATATTATTGCACTTGGAACACCGCGTATATGGGGGCTTTAAAAACGTTTCCAGTGTTGCACACAGAGAGCGCTTTATTATTTAAACAGAAAGTCAATGATAAATCCCATGGGTATCATTGGGATTAATGCAGATTTAGAAAGCCTGGGATAGGCTTTGAGACATCTGGCAGAATTGATGAGGAGCTGTGTGCAATATGGGGATTATTATTGTCGAGATCAGGAGCTGAAAACTCCAGCCTGATGGTCGTTGTGTCACAGATGATTTACTTTAGACTTTTCTCTGTGCAAATTAGCTCTATATTCGCTCACAAACACAACCGTCGCTTCACAGTCGATTCCGAGAAAGGATTGAGCCGCGGTCCCAGTGTGAAAGGTATCATATAAACTACACGGTTTATTGGATAAGGACACAGATTATAAAAGGTTCAGCCTGGTGGCCATCACACCCAAACACAGGTCATGGCTGAGGGTTTCCTCCTCATTAATCTGTCACCCGACAGATACTCAGAGGATCACAGTTTTTGCCGTCATCATTACCACCGGCATAGAAGTAAGGATAAAGTTTCTCAGTGAAAGTCTGGCTAAAAGTGTAGAGTTGAGACATGTTATCAGCGTTGTAAAATGTCACCTCTCCCCCCTCATAGTCCAGGAACACTCCCAGCTTCCCGGGTCTCTCTCTCAGGGGCAGGCGGGTGGGAGGTGATGTACAAGCTTTATATTCATCCCCGTTTCTCAGATCACAGCCCAGTATCCGTCTCTGGTGACACGTGATCGCTCCTTTCCTGTTGACAGACTCTCGGGCCAATCGTTAGAGCACTCGCTTTGCAAGCGAGAGACCTGAGTTCAATTCCAGGCAGAGGGCGAAACCTTGGGCAAGTTTCCTTACTCCACACAGGGCCTAATAATAATCCCTCCAAAACCAAAAACAATTATAAATTGGTCATTTTCAATCCATATACTGTTTGTGGCACATGGCTGTGCGCAATTGGCTGCAGCGTTCGCCCACAAATATACAGTCAATTCACTTTACAGTGTGTTCTTTGAAGCGCTTTGGGACGTCCTCCCGAATTGAAAAGCGTTACATCAAATGCAAGGATTATTATTATTAATATTATTTCGGGCCTTGCTTCACTGGGTCCCCAAAATCGAAAAGATTGTCTGTGAGTTCCTCATAAACGTGTTCAAATCAATTCACTGCCTGGAATCTCCCGAACTCTCCGAACTCCTTACTCCCCAATCCACCTCCCGGCTCCTCCGCTCGACTGGCACAAGCTTCCAGCAAGACACAAACACTTTCCGTCTCAGCATCAGAGTTCGGCCACAGTTTCAGCCACTGCGCCCACCGATTTGCAACGCTCTTCCTCATTAACTCATCCTGTTCCATTTCCTCACCCCTTTTCGTGTCAAACCTGAAAAAACATCCACTGAAAACTCGCTTAAAGCAACCTCTGCACCCCACTCCACGTCTACAAGTCAGGTCTCGAGACGCTATCGTGTGTGGAGGGCGGTGTATAAGCGCAATTGGTTGTTGTTGAAGATCTCGTGGACCTAACGTGTCAGGTGTTTGTCAGCAAACAGCTATAGAGGGTACAGAAGGAGAGTTTATGGTTGTGGTACGAAGATTGGACGGGCAGTGCAGAATTCACATGCAAGTGTGGCGTTTAAAAACCTTTTCTTCGTACTGAATACCGGTCAGTGTGATGACAACACTCAGGAGAGGAGCCATAAGCAAACGGATGGACAGTGGGATGCAGAGAAGAGTTTCAATGAAATTGTCATTGAGGATACAATCTTCAAAGGAACAGACAGATGTTTCTCCTGTGGTCACAGAAGATGAGGATGCAGCCAATGCCACAGTATCGTTTAAGATGGAAGAGAAATTGCTGCTAGATAAGGCATCGGACCGGCCGGGATGCTTCCTAGTTCGCTGAGGGAAGTAGGGGTGGAAACATTGGAGGCTGAAAGCAAAATCTCTCAATTCTCTATGGACACCAGCGTGCTGCCAGAAGACGGAAATAATTCAAGTGTTAGTTCCCTGTACAAAAAGTGGCAGAAGGTTATACCTATTAACTGCAGACCAGTCAGAGGCACTTCATCGTGTGGCAACTTCTAGAGACTAAAATCTTCTGGGAACAAAATACAATGTCACTGAGAAAAATATGGTTTAATAAAGAACAGCCAACATGGTCTAACAAAGCGGATAAATCTCATCAATGAAGTGACGAAGCGTTTGGAGGAAGGTTCGTCAGTTGGGTGTCGTTCAATGGATTTTCAAAAGGCTTATTAGGATGTGTTGTGTAAGACACTCGTAAGCAAAATAGAAGTCCACGGTTATAGAGGGACGGTGACAGCGTAGAAAAAGAATTGTCTGGGATACTGAAAGCAGAGAGGGTTGGTGAACGGCTCTTTTTCTGTATGGAGGGAAGTCTGCAGTGCTGTCATCCAATGTTTTTTTATTGGGACAACTGCTGTTTGCGATCTCTATATATCAATATTCAATGTAGTAAGACAACTGCCCGTGCCTTGCTTGGTGCAGAGTAGGAACTGGACTTGGAGGCTGGTATTTCCTAAGGAATTGCGTATCTGACCTCGTATATAGTTCGCGTCAATGGGTGTCCAAATATCTACATAAAAGGTGACCGTGTACTAGATTTTATAGGTCGAACCAAAGAGTACAGCAAGTCAAATGTCAACGGCACGTGTGAGCATATTATTCGACAGATTGCAACTGCAGGACTGTTGTCATATCTGCAAGTTCTCATATTGGGAAAGATAATGAGGTGTTGGTACACATGCAGAGAAGGTTTACCAGAATGATACCAGGGATGTGGACATTTTTAGTCAATGGCTCGTTGTAATTACCTGATGTTTGTTGGCAATCTGTCTGAAGACCGTGCACCTACCTTCGCAGTCCAGATTATTTTCCGTGAATGAGCTCGACTGAAGATGACCAACTAAAATCTTCAAAGCTGGGTAATGAGGGCACCAGGTGGCAAATAACTCAGCTGCTTTCCTTCTCGCCAAACCCAGGACGAGTTGACGTTGCATCGCTGAGCACAAAATAGGAGGCAAAGGATGGACAAAATGTCTACGCACCGCGGATAGCGTGGTGATGACCTCGGCTATCGGATATAGAGGTGAGCAACCAATATGATTGAATGAATGAAGGTCCTGGCCTATGAGAAGTGGCTAACTATAATGACCATGCACACACCGCAAAAAAGATGATTTCGAGGCGACATGATTCCTGTCTTCACCAAGCTGAATGGGTGAAATTCAGAATAAATTTACACAAACACTATTTCAGTTAGCGCATAGTGAATCTGTGGAGAAGTGCACACTCGGGAGTCAGAAGCTTGAAGCAGGGAATGTTGATTCTTTGAAACACGGAGCACATAGGTTTATCCTATGAAATAACATTATGTGATTTAGCACACAGAGAAATTGCGCAACAGGTTCATACACTCTCTCTTAGTTTGGAACAATATTGGTTTCTCACTCGTGGGTAAGAACAATTATTTGTGGTGGATATTGGACCAGGACAACACCAACCATTTCTTTATACGCAACCCACGAGACTGCTAGCGAAACGAGTCTTATAACAGTGACCTCAAACGTCATTCATGAGCTCTGATCACAATCCACAATCACAGTCAATTAACGCAACATGTAACTGGCCTGACTCAGGTACAAGCACACCCTGACCTGCTGTTGAACACGTCACCTTCAAGCTGGATCAGCCCCCATGAGATCCTGCTTACCGGCTCCACGGAATCCAGTCAGCAGTTCGTGCCAGAGGAGAATCATTGGTGTTTCACAATCATTTGTGCAAGTAGCCTATTCCCAGTGGAGACAGTTCTGGCATATAAAGACTGGCAGCTTTGAGTGTCCAGCACTGACAGTCTATCCGCTGGTGATACATAATGTTGAGAGTGTTAGCCTTCATTCCGTGGCAGTATCTGCCAACACTTTTTCGGATAATGATAGTTTATTATCCTATTCTTG
The DNA here is from genome assembly GCF_018977255.1 of Callorhinchus milii. Classification (NCBI taxonomy): domain Eukaryota; kingdom Metazoa; phylum Chordata; class Chondrichthyes; order Chimaeriformes; family Callorhinchidae; genus Callorhinchus; species Callorhinchus milii. The sequence continues at coordinate 103,741 of NW_024704804.1, forward strand.
CAGCTATTGGTATTTCAGGTAATTAGTTAAATACATATTTTACTTGTGTCCCGATGTAGCACAAGTTTGCGAATGGCTCACACATCAAATTCTCATCCTCCAGTTGTGACTCCTGTTTCGCTGATGTCTTTTCTGATGTCTGTATAAAAATAAGATACTGTCGTGTGCTGAACCCTCTCTGCTCTCGTTGTGAGATTAATAATGCCTCAAAAATATTTTTGAACATATTGCACCCTTCAATCCATGATTGTTTTTGGAACACTGCTGTGTGAATGCAGTTTGAGCAAAATATAATCAACTTACGCAGCTCGCACGTAAATATGTTTGTGTGCTGTTCATTTATCTCTCAGCGAACCTGGTGGCCATTGTGGTCCTTTCCCGGGGAAAGTGCGGGCTCTCAAAATGTATCACCCGCTACCTGGTGGCCATGGCAGTCGCCGATCTCCTGGTCGCCGTCAACGATGTGATTTTGTACCAAATCCATTCTCTTTATTTCAATCACACATTTCTGGAAATCACTCCCGTGTGTTCACTCAGATTGTTGTTGATTTCGGCGGTGACACACATGTCAGTGTGGTTCACAGTGGCTTTCACCTTTGATCGACTGGTCGCCATCTGTTGGGTGAAACTTAAAACAAAATATTGCACCGAGAGAACAGCAGCCGTGATTTTGGGAGTGATTTCTTTTCTGAGCTGCTTTGTGGCTATTCCCTGGTACTTAATCCTTGAGCCCAGAGTGACACTGAACAAAGTGCCTTGGTTTTGCAATTTCAAACAGACTTACTAAACATCTCTCACATGGATTGTATTTTACTGGTTTGACACAATAATAACCCCATTCCGTTCCATTCTTTCTGATTTTGCTGATGAACGCAGTGAGCGTCCGACACATTTTAGCGGCGAACAGAATCCGCAGAAAACTCCTGAACTACAAAAGTAGAAGTGGCAATAATGCAGAGCTGGAGAATCGAAGGAGATCCATCATCTTACTCTTCGCCATATCAGGCAGCTTTATCCTTTTGTGGCTGATGTCTGTTTTAGAATTCATATTTGCGAACGTTAAGCAGTTATTACTATCTAAGTTACAGAGACCCAGTGTATGTTGTCGAACAAGTGAAAGACGTTTTTAAAGTTTTGAGTTGCTGCACAAACACGGTCATTTATGCTTTAACACAATCTAAGTTCAGAGAGGATGTCAAACATCTAGTGATCTTTCCCTTTAAGCACATATTTAAACTGTTTAAATAAAGGAAACTGTGTGGCACTCTGTGAAAATTTGTGAAACATTGACAACGATTCATAATTTAATGAGAGAATTGGTAACTTGACATTTATTTCAAGTGTTCTACAGCAGTAATTTTATTCTTGGCAATCGACATAAAGTACCACAATGGCCATCCTAAAGTGGTTCAACGAATATTCTGTGAAATAGAGTTCAAATTAACGAGATGAATGAGTTTCGATTATAAGTCCACTTATTGCTCCGTGAAGATTCCTCCAGATATTTTTATAATATTACGATTATTATTATTTTATTCCCCATTTCTTTGGATCTACGCTCACCCAAGTCAAAACGCAGCAACCAAATATATCTATTTGAAGAGAAAATTGTTATAATCACAAAATAAACACGAGATGAATGGTGAAGAGACAACAAATGAATGGATTGTTCAAATAGGTGTTGATAGGCGAGTTGAATTAACGTGCAAATTGCATTTTTAAGAAGTTTAGAAATGTAACAGGGAGAGAGGGCGAGAGATGTGGATCAGTGGGGAGGAGCCAAATATGGATCGTTATGTATGGTTATTGATGAGAGAGGATCGAGGTGGCTTCAAAATATGAGAGTTCAATAGTGTATCGGTCTTTGTTTGTTTGTAAAGGGAAGAAAAGTTCTTTAGGTTGGTATTATTAGACATGTGAAAATCTTCGAGAGTGTGACAAATATGTGGCCAATAAACACTGAAAATGTATCCTGTAAAATACTTGTACTAGTAGCTGAATTGGACACAGTTTCCTTCTGTTTTTTTTGTTATTTGCTGAGGTACCTTATCAGCCCATAAACAAATCGTCTGATTTCAACAAAGCAATTGTGTCATATTGCATTCTCTTGTTATTCTAAAGATTTGCAGTTCAATTCGAGTCTTTAAGTATGTCGACCCCAGCAATGTTGGAGTTAGGTATTGCTGTTATCAGCCGCGCGGCAATCACTATCGGCTGATGGAGGAGTTGGCGATGGCTAAGTATGTGATTGATTAGAGAAATGATCGCCTTCCTGACCCACTGCAGCAATGGCCGGTATTATTCCACTCTCCACACTGAGGCCTCCCAACCGCCGGGTCCTGCTGCTGCCACACGAGGACGTTCAACAGGGAGGGAGCGGAAGGTTTGAGTTTGGAAATGGTATCTCGCCAAAAAACTTCACCGCTGGGACACATGCGGCCCGCGTGCCGCCATTTGGACACCGCTGTTGGAAAGTATCGAGACATTGTATTGTGCAGGTGTTTTTGGCTGTCAATTTTCGTGAATTGAGCGTCCAATTTTTGTTGATGATGTTGTCAGCCAGGACACCAGGGGAAACTCTCTTGTATTTTTGTGAAACATCATTGTGCAGAATATTGTCAAACAATTATATATCTATAGACTTACCCACAAACACACACACAACCACCGACTCTACACACCACGCACAGAAAAACAGAAGTACAAACACAGACAGATAAACACTCACAAACACACACAGATATGTAAAGGGGAATGAAACACACAGACATATATGCAAACGGGACACACACACAGACACTCACAGAACACCACACACGCACAGACACAAACACAGTCGCCCGAAAAACAAGAAATTGTACAGCGCCCTCCATTCCAGGTGTTGTCCCATTTACAAACGCACAGACAGAGATAGATAAGAAAGTGGGGAACTAGTCACGCCAAGCGTCTACAAGAATGCTGGAAGGCAACGAAGATGTTTTCAGCAATAATAATAATCACAATAATAATAATAATGCTGGCATTTGTTTGCGTGTTCACTCTTGCAGACGCCCAAAGCGCTGTTTAGTCAATCCCTTCCCCTCCTTGAGGGGAGGTGACCAAGTCTCCCTGGAGCTGATCTGGAGTGTGCAACTATGGGAATGGAGCGTCCTGTGTGATGGTCATTGGGTGGACACTGTGATCCCGGGCTGTGTGTGTGTGTGTGTTGCGTCTGTGTGTGTGTCTGTCTGTGTCTCCGTCTGTGTGCGTGTACGTGCGTTTATGTCTCCGTCTATATGTGTCTATGTGTGTGAGCTTGTTTTTGAGGGTCTATGTGTGCGTATTTGTGTACGTGTTTCTGTGTATTTCTCTTTGTGTGTGTTTGCGGGTGTGTATGTGGTCTCTGTGTGTGTTTCTGTGTGTCTAAGCCCTGAGCTTCAGGAACCTTTTCATCACCGCTTCACAGTGAATTCTGTAAAAACACTGTCACTAAACTACGCTGTGAAACGTGTTGAGACGTCTCAAAAATGTGATCATGAGTTGGTTCAAAAGAAGAATAGTGATAATTATTATTATTATTATAAGAAGGGTATTAAACCGTGAACTCCCCTAACCTTTAAAAGCCTAATTCCAAATATAATCCCAAATATATTATAATGAAAATAATAATGCTATAGCCCCGCCCAAAAATACAGCTCCGCCCCCAAAATCAGCTCCGCCACCAACCCCAGCCCCGCCCCCAAATACACCACCGCCCCCAAATACAGCCCCGCCCAAAAATACAGCTCCGCCCCCAAACCCCAGCTCCGCCTCAAACCCAGCCCCGCCCCCAAACCCAGCCCCGCCCCCAAAACACAGCTCCGCCCCAAACCCAGCCCCGCCTCCAACTCCAGCTCCGCCCCAAACCGAGCCCCGCCCCCACAACCAGCCCCGCCCCCAAAACTGAGCTCCGTCCCAAACCACAACTCCGCCCCAAACCCAGTACCGCCTCCAACCTCAACCGCGCTCCCAACTCCAGCTCCGCCCCCAAACCCCAGCTCCACCCCAAACCCAGCCCGGCCTCCAACCACGACCCGCCCCCAACCCCATCTCTGCCCCCAAACTGCAGCTCCGCTCCAAACCCAGACCCGCCTACAACCTCAACCCCGCCCCAAACTCAACCCCGCCCATTACCCCAGCTCCGCCCCAAAACCCAGCTCCGCCCAAACCCAGCCCCGCCTCCAAACCCAGCTACGCCCCAAACCGAGAACCGCCCCCACACCCAGCTCCGCCCCCAAACCCAACTCCGCCCCAAACCCAGCCCCGCCTCCAACCTCAACCGCGCTCCCAACTCCAGCTCCGCCCCCAAACCCCAGCTCCAACCCAATCCAGCCCGGCCTCCAACCACGACCGCCCCCAACCCCAGCTCCGCCACCAAACTACAGCTCCGCTCCAAACCCAGACCCGCCTCCAACCTCAACCCCGCACCCAAACACAACCCCGCCCATTACCCCAGCTCCGCCCCAAACCCAGCCACGCACCCAAACCGAGCCGCGCCCCCAAACCACAGCTCCGCCCCAAACCACAGCTCCGCCCCAAACCCAGCCCCGCCTCGAAGCCCAGGCCCGCCAAAACCTCAACGCCGCCCCCAACCCAAGCTACGCCCACAAATACAGCCCCGCCGCCAAAACCAGCTCCGACCCCACACCTCAGCTCCACCACAGCCCCCTCCAACCCCAGCCCCGCCCCAAATACAGCCACGCCCACAAACCCCAGCTCCGAACACACACCTCAGCTCCACCCCAAACCGAGCCCCGCCTCCAACACCAGCCGCGACCCAAATAGAGCCCCGCCTCAAACCACAGCTCCGCCCAAATCCAGCCCCGCCTCCAAGCCCAGGCCCGCCCCCAACCTCAACCCCGCCCCCAACCCAAGCCACGCCCGCAAATACAGCCCCGCGGCTAAAACCAGCTCCGAACTTACACCTCAGCTCCACCCCAAACTCAGCCACGCCTCCAACCCCAGCCCCGCCCCAATTACAGCCCCGCCCCCAAACCCCAGCACCGCCACAAACCCCAGCTCCGCACCAAACCCAGCCCCGCCTCCAAGCCCAGGCCCGCACCAACCTCAACCCCGCCTCCAACACCAGCCCCGCCCCCAAATACAGCCCCGCCGCCAAAACCAGCTCCGAACTAACACCTCAGCTCCACCCCAAACCCAGCCCCGCCTCCAACCCAGCCCCGCCCCCAATTACAGCCCCGCCCCCAAACCCCAGCACCGCCCCAAACCCCAGCTCCGCACCAAACCCAGCCCGCCTCCAAGCCCCGCACCAAACTCAACCCCGCCCCAACCCCAGCCCCGCCCCCAAATACAGCCCCGCCCCAAATGCAGCCCCGCCGCAAAACCAGCTACGGCCCCAACACCCAACCCGCGCCCCTATTTTTTGTCCTGTTTGAAGCAGAGCCTCCAGCGGCTGATTGACAGAGAGGTTGAGCAAAATAGAGAGAGAGAGCGTGAGAGAGAGAAGGGGACGGACAGAGTGTGTGCGAGAGGAAGAGAGTTAACGTATAGAAATCGGTGAATATATCTATTTTGGATTTCCCCAACCAGAGGATACAGTTCATCAGTGCATACCCTTGTGAATCAAGTTATCGATTTAAAATCCTCAACCAGAGCGCCTCTCAACCTTGGAAGCAGAAAGGATTTGAGTAGAAGCTTTTGCAATCTTCCTATATAATTTATCCATTTGAGTCCTGTTATCATTCTGATTATTCTTCAATATATCACATCCAATCTCAATATATCCTTCATGAGGTGCGATACCACAAACTGAACGCATTACTCCAGATAGAAGATGAACAAGTTTCTGTATGTTTGAAGCATCAATTCCTCTCCTCTATCGTTGAGATAAAGACCAACAACAACCAGTTTGTATTTTTGACCTTCTGTTGCAAATTAGAGCTTATATTTAACAACGTGTGGACGTGGACACCCAAACACATTTGTCCTTCCGCAGTGCTAAATTTTTCACCGCTCAGTAAATGATGTGTTCCGCTGTTTTGGGATCCGTAACGGATGGCTCCGCACATCTCCACGAAGATTTGCATTTGCCACTCTGTTGGCCACTCGTTTAGTATATCCCAATCGTTTTACAAGTTGCTGCACCCATCTGCACAGTTTGATGCGGCGGCTTACATTGCGGCGTTTGCAAATTTGACGACACATATCTATGTTTTTCACAAACGTCATTTGTCTGCATATAAAATGATTTTTTTTATCAACAATCCGACAAAGAAATAAACGAACAAATAGGGAATAAATGAAGAAGCAAATCAAACATCACCAAAGAGAAAGTTTGGAAGCAGTGACAGCGATGCCTTATTTTGTGCGCGGTGCCTCCATTCCAGGGAAATTTTGATGAAAAAATTGGGACAGAGAACGACGTTCATGATAAGAGTTGAATAAAAGGGAGGAAGAAATGCGAAGGCCCAGAACAGACACCGGGGGAACATCGCTAGTCCGTCCTCCCTATCAGAGACCGTTGGCTTTATCCCTACGATCTGCTTCCTGTTACCCAAACCATTACCGAACGCACCGCAATTTACCTCCAATTCGATGCACTTTATTTTATAAAAGTAAGCACTTTTGCGGAACCTTATCAAATATTTTTGGAAGCCGATGCAGAGATCATCCATCGCTTACCCACCATGTTAGTGGTCCGCCTTAAAAATGACAATTAGAATCGTCAGGCATTTCGCACTGTTCACCAATCAATGCCGATTCTCTTTGATCAGCTATTACTTGTCCAAGTGCTCAATCCATTCAACCCACATGAAAGATTCCAGTAACTTTCCCACAACTGAACGTAAGCCGATGAGATTCCTGTTGCCTGGTTTGTCTCTCTCTGCCTTCCTCGCTTCTGACGCAATGGAGTGAAATTTGCAATTGGACAATCCAATGGCACAATTCCCGAATACAGAGAAGCTTTGGAATATTATGATTAATGCGTCGATCCCAATTTCCTCCACAACTTACTTCCCTACGTCGGTTCGTTTAATCAGGAACTGGAAGTCTTTCTCTCTTTAGCCCATCATTTTATCCATGAACTTTTTCAGTGATAATAAAACCGTTTACTTATATTATATGGGTTAATGATGTGTACCCGTGGAGTCCTGTAGCTCAGTGGTTAGAGCGTTCGCCACTCAAGCGAGACATATCAGTTCAATTCCAGGCGGAGCGCTACCTTTGGCAAAGTTCCTTACTCCACTCGCCTAATAATAACCATCCAACTCAAAACAATAATAAATTGGTCATTTTCGGTCCACGGCGGTTTATGTGAAGCTTCTGTGCGTAATTGGATCCCGCGTTTCCCCGAAAAATATACTGTCAATTCACTGCAGCGTATTCTGCGAAGCCATTTGAGAATTCTGGAAGCCGTGATACAGGCAACGCCAAATGCAAGGATTACTATTATTATTATTTTATTGTTATCGCTGGTAATTTGGGCTCTTAATCTATTACGAAAACAGATGTAATCTATTCATTCAACAGGACTGTCATTTCATTATTGTCCATCATAGTCTGACGTATGTCTATCTTTATTTGGCTCACGTTTCCCTTTCACATTCTCCNTTTTTTAATATGTTGATGAAAAAAATTCCTGTTCCTCTTGATTTCACGGATCATGTTTTTTCTTCTCGTAGTCCATTGATTCACCGCTTAATACTTTCTATGTCAGGTTTGTGTGGAGCCGTTAAGATAGCTGTGGAATATGTCCGTGGAGACCTTAATGCAATATTTACAAAATGTAGAAACCCTTCCAACGTAAATGCAATTCATCACATTGACAGATTATTGGATGCACTTAAACGCAACTATGTGCCAGGTCTGAATTAACATCAGCTAACAGCAAATTTGGAACAGAATTGCTGCAAATGCACTATTTATCAAGTCTCCTTGCAAATCAAGTTTTCAAGAAACTTGTGACAGATAGGATGTCAATCATGAAGTCTCCATCCTGTCGTCGATTGATAAGGTCCCAGTCACTATATCCAATGACACAGCTCACCATTGTGGAGTCCTGTAGCTGAGTGGTTAGAGCACTCGCTTTGCAAGCGAGAGACCTGAGTTCAATTCCAGGCAGAGGGCGAAACCTTGGGCAAGTTTCCTTACTCCACACAGGGCCTAATAATAATCCCTCCAAAACCNAAAACAATTATAAATTGGTCATTTTCAATCCATATACTGTTTGTGGCACATGGCTGTGCGCAATTGGCTGCAGCGTTCGCCCACAAATATACAGTCAATTCACTTTACAGTGTGTTCTTTGAAGCGCTTTGGGACGTCCTCCCGAATTGAAAAGCGTTACATCAAATGCAAGGATTATTATTATTAATATTATTTCGGGCCTTGCTTCACTGGGTCCCCAAAATCGAAAAGATTGTCTGTGAGTTCCTCATAAACGTGTTCAAATCAATTCACTGCCTGGAATCTCCCGAACTCTCCGAACTCCTTACTCCCCAATCCACCTCCCGGCTCCTCCGCTCGACTGGCACAAGCTTCCAGCAAGACACAAACACTTTCCGTCTCAGCATCAGAGTTCGGCCACAGTTTCAGCCACTGCGCCCACCGATTTGCAACGCTCTTCCTCATTAACTCATCCTGTTCCATTTCCTCACCCCTTTTCGTGTCAAACCTGAAAAAACATCCACTGAAAACTCGCTTAAAGCAACCTCTGCACCCCACTCCACGTCTACAAGTCAGGTCTCGAGACGCTATCGTGTGTGGAGGGCGGTGTATAAGCGCAATTGGTTGTTGTTGAAGATCTCGTGGACCTAACGTGTCAGGTGTTTGTCAGCAAACAGCTATAGAGGGTACAGAAGGAGAGTTTATGGTTGTGGTACGAAGATTGGACGGGCAGTGCAGAATTCACATGCAAGTGTGGCGTTTAAAAACCTTTTCTTCGTACTGAATACCGGTCAGTGTGATGACAACACTCAGGAGAGGAGCCATAAGCAAACGGATGGACAGTGGGATGCAGAGAAGAGTTTCAATGAAATTGTCATTGAGGATACAATCTTCAAAGGAACAGACAGATGTTTCTCCTGTGGTCACAGAAGATGAGGATGCAGCCAATGCCACAGTATCGTTTAAGATGGAAGAGAAATTGCTGCTAGATAAGGCATCGGACCGGCCGGGATGCTTCCTAGTTCGCTGAGGGAAGTAGGGGTGGAAACATTGGAGGCTGAAAGCAAAATCTCTCAATTCTCTATGGACACCAGCGTGCTGCCAGAAGACGGAAATAATTCAAGTGTTAGTTCCCTGTACAAAAAGTGGCAGAAGGTTATACCTATTAACTGCAGACCAGTCAGAGGCACTTCATCGTGTGGCAACTTCTAGAGACTAAAATCTTCTGGGAACAAAATACAATGTCACTGAGAAAAATATGGTTTAATAAAGAACAGCCAACATGGTCTAACAAAGCGGATAAATCTCATCAATGAAGTGACGAAGCGTTTGGAGGAAGGTTCGTCAGTTGGGTGTCGTTCAATGGATTTTCAAAAGGCTTATTAGGATGTGTTGTGTAAGACACTCGTAAGCAAAATAGAAGTCCACGGTTATAGAGGGACGGTGACAGCGTAGAAAAAGAATTGTCTGGGATACTGAAAGCAGAGAGGGTTGGTGAACGGCTCTTTTTCTGTATGGAGGGAAGTCTGCAGTGCTGTCATCCAATGTTTTTTTATTGGGACAACTGCTGTTTGCGATCTCTATATATCAATATTCAATGTAGTAAGACAACTGCCCGTGCCTTGCTTGGTGCAGAGTAGGAACTGGACTTGGAGGCTGGTATTTCCTAAGGAATTGCGTATCTGACCTCGTATATAGTTCGCGTCAATGGGTGTCCAAATATCTACATAAAAGGTGACCGTGTACTAGATTTTATAGGTCGAACCAAAGAGTACAGCAAGTCAAATGTCAACGGCACGTGTGAGCATATTATTCGACAGATTGCAACTGCAGGACTGTTGTCATATCTGCAAGTTCTCATATTGGGAAAGATAATGAGGTGTTGGTACACATGCAGAGAAGGTTTACCAGAATGATACCAGGGATGTGGACATTTTTAGTCAATGGCTCGTTGTAATTACCTGATGTTTGTTGGCAATCTGTCTGAAGACCGTGCACCTACCTTCGCAGTCCAGATTATTTTCCGTGAATGAGCTCGACTGAAGATGACCAACTAAAATCTTCAAAGCTGGGTAATGAGGGCACCAGGTGGCAAATAACTCAGCTGCTTTCCTTCTCGCCAAACCCAGGACGAGTTGACGTTGCATCGCTGAGCACAAAATAGGAGGCAAAGGATGGACAAAATGTCTACGCACCGCGGATAGCGTGGTGATGACCTCGGCTATCGGATATAGAGGTGAGCAACCAATATGATTGAATGAATGAAGGTCCTGGCCTATGAGAAGTGGCTAACTATAATGACCATGCACACACCGCAAAAAAGATGATTTCGAGGCGACATGATTCCTGTCTTCACCAAGCTGAAGGGGTGAAATTCAGAATAAATTTACACAAACACTATTTCAGTTAGCGCATAGTGAATCTGTGGAGAAGTGCACACTCGGGAGTCAGAAGCTTGAAGCAGGGAATGTTGATTCTTTGAAACACGGAGCACATAGGTTTATCCTATGAAATAACATTATGTGATTTAGCACACAGAGAGATTGCGCAATAGGTTCATCCACTCTCTCTTAGTTTGGAACAATATTGGTTTCTCACTCGTGGGTAAGTACAATTATTTGTGGTGGATAGTGGACCAGGACAACACCAACCATTTCTTTATACGCAACCCACGAGACTGCTAGCGAAACCAGTCTTATAACAGTGACCTCAAACGTCATTCATGAGCTCTGATCACAATCCACAACCACAGTCAATTAACGCAACATGTAACTGGCCTGACTCAGGTACAAGCACACCCTGACCGCAACACGGTTTAGATTTCATTCCTGCTTCCTGCTGTTGAACACGTCACCTTCAAGCTGGATCAGCCCCCATGAGATCCTGCTTACCGCCTCCACGGAATCCAGTCAGCAGTTCGTGCCAGAGGAGAATCATTGGTGTTTCACAATCATTTGTGCAAGTAGCCTATTCCCAGTGGAGACAGTTCTGGCATATAAAGACTGGCAGCTTTGAGTGTCCAGCACTGACAGCCTATCCGCTGGTGATACACAATGTTGAGAGCGTTAGCCTTCATTCCGTGGCTGTATCTGCCAACACTTTTTCGGATAATGATAGTTTATTATCCTATTCTTGCAGCTATTGGTATTTCAGGTAATTAGTTAAATACATATTTTACTTGTATCCCGATGTAGCACAAGTTTGCGAATGGCTCACACATCAAATTCTCATCCTACAGTTGTGACTCCTGTTTCGCTGATGTCTTTTCTGATGTCTGTATAAAAATAAGATATTGTCGTGTGCTGAACCCTCTCTGCTCTCGTTGTGAGATTAATAATGCCTCAAAAATATTTTTGAACATATTGCACCCATTGTTTTTGGAACACTGCTGTGTGAATGCAGTTTGAGCAAAATATAATCAACTTACGCAGGTAAATATGTTTGTGTGCTGTTCATTTATCTCTCAGCGAATCTGTTGGCCATTGTGGTCCTGTCCCGGGGAAAGTGTGGCCTCTCAAAATGTAACACCGTCTACATGGTGGCCATGGCAGTGGCCGATCTCCTGTTCGCCATCAACGATGTGGTTTTGAACGCAATCTATTCTCTTTATTTCAATCACACATTTCTGGACATCACTCCCGTGTGTTCACTCAGAATGGTGCTGATGTCGGCGGTGACACACATGTCAGTCTGGTTCACAGTGGCTTTCACCTTTGATCGCCTGGTCGCCATCTGTTGGGTGAAACTGAAAATAAGTTATTGCACCGAGAGTACAGCAGCCGTTGTTGTTGGAGTGATTTCTTCTCTGAACTGTTTCGTCAGCATTCCCTGGTACCTTATGTATGAGCCCAGAGAGATACTGAACAAAGTGCCTTGGTATTGCCAGTACAAAGAGACTTACTACACCTCTCCCACATGGATTGCATATCAATGGTTTGACACAATAATAACCCCGTTTGTTCCATTCTTTCTGATTGTCCTGATGAACGTAGTGACAGTCAGTCACATTTTAGCGGCAAACAGAATCCGCAGAAAACTCCTGCACCAGAAAAGTGAAAGTGGCAACGATGCAGAGATGGAGAACCGAAGGAGATCCATCATCTTACTCTTCGCCATATCAGGCAGCTTCATCCTTTTGTGGCTGATGTATGTTTTACATTTCATACTTTTACGAACCTTAGAGAATTATTTCTACCTCAGTTACAGAGACCCAGTTTTTGTTGTCCATCATGTGACAAACATGCTTAAGGTTTTGAGTTGCAGCACAAACACCGTCATTTATGCCTTAGCACAATCTAAGTTCAGAGAGGATGTCGAATATTTAGTTATCTGTCCGTTTAAACACATATTTAAACTATTTAAATAAAGGAAAATGTGTGGCGCTCTGTGATAATTTGTAAAACATTGACAACGATTCATAATTTAATGAGAGAATTGGTAACTTGACATTTATTTCAAGTGTTCTACAGCAGTAATTTTATTCTTGGCAATCGACATAAAGTACCACAATGCCATCCTAAAGTGGTTCAACGAATATTCTGTGAAATAGAGTTCAAATTAAGAGATGAATGAGTTTCGATTATAAGTCCCCGTATTGCTCCGTGAATATTTTGTTCCAGATAATTTTATAATATTAATATTATTATTATTTTATTCCCCATTTCTTTGGATCTACGCTCACCCAATGTCAAAACGCAGCAACCAAATATATCTATTTGAAGAGAAAATTGTTATAATCACAAAATAAACACGAGATGAATGGTGAAGAGACAACAAATGAATGGATTGTTCAAATAGGTGTTGATCAGGCGAGTTGAATTAACGTGCAAATTGCATTTTTAAGAAGTTTAGAAATGTAACAGGGAGAGAGGGCGAGAGATGTGGATCAGTGGGGAAGGAGCCAAATATGGATCGCTTATGTATGGTTATTGATGACGAGAGGATCGAGTGGCTTCGAAAATATGAGAGTTCAATAGTGTATCGGTCTTTGTTTGTTTGTAAAGGGAAGAAAATCTTTAGGTTGGTATTGATTAGACATGTGGAAAATCTTCGAGAGTTGTGACAAATCATGTGGCCAATAAACACTGAAAATGTATCCTGTAAAATACTTGTACTAGTAGCTGAATTGGACACAGTTTCCATTCTGTTTTTTTTGTTATTTGCTGAGTTACCTTATCAGCCCATAAACAAATCGTCTGATTTCAACAACGCAATTGTGTCATATTGCATTTTCTTGTTATTCTAAAGATTTGCAGTTCAATTCGAGTCTTTAAGTATGTTGACCCCAGCAATGCTGGAGTTTGGTATTGCTGTTATCACCCACGCGGCAATCACTATCGGCTGATGGAGGAGTTGGCGGTGGCTAAGTATGTGATTGATTAGAGAAATGATCGCCTTCCTGACCCACTGCAGCAATGGCCGGTATTATTCCACTCTCCACACTGAGGCCTCCCAACCGCCGGGTCCTGCTGCTGCCACACGAGGACGTCCAACAGGGAGGGAGCGGAAGGTAGAAGTTTGGAAATGGTATCTCGCCGAAAAAGTTCACCACTGGTACACATGCGGCCCGCGTGCCGCCATTTGGACACCGCTGTTGGAAAGTATCGAGACCACGTATTGTGCAGGTGATTGTGGCTGTCAAATTGCAGTGAAGTGAGCGTCCAATTTTTATTGATGGTGTTGTCAGCCAGGACACCAGGAGAAACTCACTTCTATTTTTGATACATGTTATTGTGCAGAATATTGTCAAACAAATATATATACATGCAGACTTACCCACAACCACACAGAGAAGCACCGACTCATACACACCACTGCACAGAAAAACAGAAGTACAAACACAGACAGATAAACACTCACAAACACACACAGATATGTAAAGTGGGAATGAAACACACAGACATATATGCAAACGTGGACACACACACAGACACTCACAGAACACTCACACACGCACAGACACAAACACAGTCGCTCCGAAAAACAAGAAATGTGTACAGCGCCCTCCATTCCAGGTGTTGTCCCATTTACAAACGCACAGACAGAGATAGATAAGAAAGTGGGGAACTAGTCACGCCAAGCGTCTACAATAATGCTGGAAGGCAACGAAGATGTTTTCAGCAATAATAATAATCACAATAATAATAATAATGCTGGCATTTGATATTGCGCTGTTCACGTCTTGCAGACGCCTCAAAGCGCATGTTTAGTCATATCCCTTCCCCTCCTTGAGGGGAGGTGACCAAAGTCTCCCTGGAGCTGATCTGGAGCTGTGCAACTCATGCGGAAATGGAGCGAGTCCTTCGTGATGGTCATTTGGGTGGACACTGTGATCCCGGGCTGTGTGTGTGTGTGTGTATGCGTCTGTGTGTGTGTCTGTCTGTGTCTCCGTCTGTGTGCGTGTACGTGCGTTTATGTCTCCGTCTATATGTGTCTATGTGTGTGTGAGCTTGTTTTTGAGGGTCTATGTGTGCGTATTTGTGTACGTGTTTCTGTGTATTTCTCTTTGTGTGTGTTTGCGGGTGTGTATGTGTGTCTCTGTGTGTGTTTCTGTGTGTCTAAGCCCTGAGCTTCAGGAACCTTTTCATCGCCGCTTCACAGTGAATTCTGTAAAAACACTGTCACTAAACTACGCTGTGAAACGTGTTGAGACGTCTCAAAAATGTGATCATGAGTTGGTTCAAAAGAAGAATAGTGATAATTATTATTATTATTATAAGAAGGGTATTAAACCCGTGAACTCCCCTAACCTTTAAAAGCCTAATTCCCAAATATAATCCCAAATATATTATAATGAAAATAATAATGCTATAGCCCCGCCCAAAAATACAGCTCCGCCCCCAAAATCAGCTCCGCCACCAACCCCAGCCCCGCCCCCAAATACACCACCGCCCCCAAATACAGCCCCGCCCAAAAATACAGCTCCGCCCCCAAACCCCAGCTCCGCCTCAAACCCAGCCCCGCCCCCAAACCCAGCCCCGCCCCCAAAACCAGCTCCGCCCCAAACCCAGCCCCGCCTCCAACCCAGCTCCGCCCCAAACCGAGCCCCGCCCCCACAACCAGCCCCGCCCCCAAAACTAAGCTCCGTCCCAAACCACAACTCCGCCCCAAACCCAGCACCGCCTCCAACCTCAACCGCGCTCCCAACTCCAGCTCCGCCCCCAAACCCCAGCTCCACCCCAAACCCAGCCCGGCCTCCAACCACGACCGCCCCCAACCCCAGCTCTGCCCCCAAACTACAGCTCCGCTCCAAACCCAGACCCGCCTACAACCTCAACCCCGCCCCCAAACTCAACCCCGCCCATTACCCCAGCTCCGCCCCCAAAACCCAGCTCCGCCCCAAACCCAGCCCCGCCTCCAAACCCAGCTACGCCCCAAACCGAGAACCGCCCCCACACCCAGCTCCGCCCCCAAAACCCAACTCCGCCCCAAACCCAGCCCCGCCTCCAACCTCAACCGCGCTCCCAACTCCAGCTCCGCCCCCAAACCCCAGCTCCAACCCAATCCAGCCCGGCCTCCAACCACGACCCGCCCCCAACCCCAGCTCCGCCACCAAACTACAGCTCCGCTCCAAACCCAGACCCGCCTCCAACCTCAACCCCGCACCCAAACACAACCCCGCCCATTACCCCAGCTCCGCCCCAAACCCAGCCACGCACCCAAACCGAGCCGCGCCCCCAAACCACAGCTCCGCCCCAAACCACAGCTCCGCCCCAAACCCAGCCCCGCCTCGAAGCCCAGGCCCGCCAAAACCTCAACGCCGCCCCCAACCCAAGCTACGCCCACAAATACAGCCCCGCCGCCAAAACCAGCTCCGACCCCACACCTCAGCTCCACCACAGCCCCGCCTCCAACCCCAGCCCCGCCCCAAATACAGCCACGCCCACAAACCCCAGCTCCGAACACACACCTCAGCTCCACCCCAAACCGAGCCCCGCCTCCAACACCAGCCGCGACCCAAATAGAGCCCCGCCCCCAAACCAAAGCTCCGCCCCAAATCTAGCCCCGCCTCCAAGCCCAGGCCCGCCCCCAACCTCAACCCCGCCCCCAACCCAAGCCACGCCCGCAAATACAGCCCCGCGGCTAAAACCAGCTCCGAACTTACACCTCAGCTCCACCCCAAACTCAGCCCCGCCTCCAACCCCAGCCCCGCCCCCAATTACAGCCCCGCCCCCAAACCCCAGCACCGCCCCAAACCCCAGCTCCGCACCAAACCCAGCCCCGCCTCCAAGCCCAGGCCCGCACCAACCTCAACCCCGCCTCCAACACCATCCCCGCCCCCAAATACAGCCCCGCCCCAAACCCCAGCACCGCCCCAAACCCCAGCTCCGCACCAAACCCAGCCCGCCTCCAAGCCCCCGCACCAACCTCAACCCCGCCCCAACCCCAGCCCCGCCCCCAAATACAGCCCCGCCCCCAAATGCAGCCCCGCCGCAAAACCAGCTACGGCCCCAACACCCAACCCCAACCCGCGCCCCTATTTTTTGTCCTGTTTGAAGCAGAGCCTCCAGCGGCTGATTGACAGAGAGGTTGAGCAAAATAGAGAGAGAGAGCGTGAGAGAGAGAAGGGGACGGACAGAGTGTGTGCGAGAGGAAGAGAGTTAACGTATAGAAATCGGTGAATATATTTGGGATTAATGCAGATTTCCGAAGTCTGTGAAGGGCTTTGAGACGTCTGGCAGACGTGATGAGGAGCTGTGTGCAATGTAAGGATAATTATTTTCGAGATCAGAAGCTGAAAGTTTTAAAGCCTGAAGTTTATGGTTTGAAACGTGACTTAATGCAGACTTTTCTCTGTGCAAATTGGCTCCACAATCGCTCACAAACACAACCGTTGCTTCACGGTCGATCCCGAGAAAGGTTTGAGCCGTGAGCCCAGTGTGAAAGGTGTAATATAAACTATAAGCTTTATTGTATAGCGACACGGATTATAAAAGGTTCATGCTGGTGGCCATCACAGCCAAACACAGGTAATGGCTGAGTGTTCCCTCCTCATTAATATGTCACCCGGCAGATCCTCAGAGGTTCAGAGTTTTCACCGCCGTGACCCCAACAGGGATTGAAGTAAGGATAAATTTTCTCAGTGAAAGTCTGGGTGAAAGTGTGGAGATGAGACATGTTATCAGCGTTGTAAAATGTTACCTCTCCCCCCTCATAGTCCAGATAAACTCCCAGCTTCCCGGGTCTCTCTTTTAGGGGCAGGCGGGTGGGAGGTGAGGTACAAGCTCCATATTGATCCCCGTTTATCAGTATCACAGCCCAGAATCCATCCTCTGGTGACACTGTGATCTCTCCTTTCCTGCTGACAGACTCTCGGGCCAATCCCACATCCCAATCTGTCTTGTTGGCCACCTGCACCTCCCAGTAATGTCTCCCTGATGTGAAGCCCTCAGACCCCAGGACACAGATACTGGTATCAAACCTCTTCGGGGAGTCAGGGAGCTGCTGCCGTGTGTCTCCGTCTCTCACGGTGGTCAGGTCCTCAGACAGGATGAGGTAGGGATGCGCTGTGTCAGGATCCAGAGTCAGAGAGGCCGGAGCTGAGAGAAAGTGAAACAACGCTTAGTGGAGAGAGGGGACGTCTGGAGCTCGGACTGTGTGTGAACAACTCTGCACCTGGGGACACAATCCAGCTCAAAGATTCACAGTATATCTGGGTGGGAGGAGAGGGAGTGAGTGCACGTTTATGTGTGTGTGTGTGTGTATGTAGGGTGTGTGTGTGAGAGTGAAGTGTGTGAGATTTATGTGTGGGTGAGTGCGTGCGTGTGAGTGGGTGTGCTAGTGTGTGCGAGGGCGTGTATTTGTTTGTTTGAGCGTGTTCTTGTGAGTGTGTGTGTGAGGTGTACTTGACGGTGTCTGATTGAGCGTGTGTGTGAGGGTATGTGTGAGAATGTGTGTGTNGGGGGTATGTGTGAGAGGGTGTGAGGGTGTGTGTGAGGTTGCTTGTGTGTGACGGATTGTGATATTTGTTGTTTGAGGGTATGTATGAGATTGTGTATGAGGGTTTGTGTGATTGGTTGTAGTTTGTGATGTTGTTTGCGTGAGTGCGTGTGAGGGTGTTTATGAGGCTGTGTGTGTGTATGTGATTGTGTAAAGGGGGGAGTGATTGTGTGTGTGAGTGGATGTGTGATTGTGTGCGAGATGGTGGGTTTGACGGTTTCTGAGGGTGTGTGAAGGTCTGTGTGTGAGTGTGTGTGAGGGCATGTGTGGGGGTGTGCGTTCGAGGGGTGTATGTGAGAGTGTGTGTGAGGATGTGTGTGTTTATGTGAGGGCATGTGCTATCGTCTCTGTGAGGATTTCTGTGAAGGTCCGTGTCAGGAGCTGTGAGAGGGTGTGTGTGAGATTGTGTGTGAGGGTGCGTGTGAGGGGTTGATTGAGGGGGGTGTTAGGGGACGTGTGAGAAAATGTGTGTGAGAGTGGGTGTGAGAATTGTTGAGTGAGGGAGTGTGAAGCTTGATATGAGGGTGTGTGTGAGGGGGTATGTGAGGTAGTGTGTGTACGCGCTGTGTGTGAAGGTGTTTGTGAGGTTGAGCGTGTGCGTCGGTGTGTATGAGTTTATGTGAGGGTGTGTGTGCGTGTGTGTGTTTGAGTCGTGTTTGTGAGGGTGCGAATGAGGCTGCGTGTGAGGTTTTATGTGAGGCTGTTTGTGTGAGCGTGTGTGTGAGTGTGTGTGAGTGTTTTCTGAGGTTGTGTGTGAGGGTGTGTGTTTTAGGTGTGTGTGTGTGTGTGATGGTGTGTGAGGGCGAGCGGGACTGTGTGAGGTTGTTTGTGTGTTTGTGAGTGTGTAAGAAGTGGTGTTATTGTGTGAGTGAGGGGATGTGTGTGTGAGAAATTGTGTGTTTGAAGGCGTGTGAGGGTGTGTGTGAGAGTGTGTGTGTGAGTGTGTGTGGTTTTGTGAGGGTATGTGCTATCGTCTGTGTGAGGAGTTGTGTGAGGTGTGTGTGAGGGTGTGTGTGAGGATGTGTGAGAGTGTGTGTGAAGGGTTGAGTGAGGGTTTGTGTGAGGGGTGTGTGCGGGGTGTGTGAGGGGTATGTGAGGGTGTGTGTGACGGTTGTGCGTGCGTGGGTGGGTTTGAAAGTGTTTGAGGGTGTGTGAGGGGATGTTTGAGGATGTGTGTGAAGGGTGTGTTTGAGTGGTGTGTGTGAGCGTCTGTCTGAGGGGATGTGTTTGATGGTGTGTGTGAGGGTGTGTGTAAGGGATTGCGATAGAGGTTGAATGAGAGGTTTTGTGTGAGGGTGTGTCTGAGAGTCTGTGTAAGGGGGGGTGTGGGGATGTGTGATTTTCTGTTTAAGGACGCGTGTGAGGGTTTGTGTGAGGCTGCGATTGAGTGGTGTGTGTGAGGGCGTGTGACAGGGTTTATGTGAGGGTGTGTATGAGGGTTGATGTGATTTTGTGTTTGAGAGTGTGTGTGAGGTTGTCTGTGAGGGTTTGTGTGAGTGTCAGTATGAGAGGATGTTTGAGTTTGTGTGCGATGGTCTGTGTGAGGGAGTGTGTGAGGCTGTGTGTCGGTGTGTGTGAGTGTGTGCGAGCGTGTGGGAGGTGTTTTTGTGAGGTGTTGTGTTTGGGGTTGTTTTGTGAGGGTGTGTTTGATGGTGTATGTGTGCAAAGGTGTGTGAGTGTTGTGTGAGTGAGGGGGTGTGAGCGGGCTTGTTTGCGGGTGTGTGTGATAATGTGTGAGCGGGTGTGTGAGGGTGTGAGTGTTCGTTTATGTGAGGGTCAGTATGAGGGTTTATGTGAGCGGTTGTGTGACGTGTTGTGTGTGAGGATATGTGTGAGCGTGTGT
The DNA here is from genome assembly GCF_018977255.1 of Callorhinchus milii. Lineage (NCBI taxonomy): Eukaryota > Metazoa > Chordata > Chondrichthyes > Chimaeriformes > Callorhinchidae > Callorhinchus > Callorhinchus milii. Next base: position 123,668 of record NW_024704804.1, read on the forward strand.
GTGAAGCTATTTCTGAAGGTGTGTGTGAGGTTGTGTTTGAGGGTATGTTTGTGTGTGTGTGTGAGGGGTATATGTGGGGGCGTGTGTGTGTGTAATGGTATGTGTGATTGTGTGTGAAGGGGTATGAGAGTGTTGTGTGAGAGGAGTTGTGTGAGAGTTTGTGTGAGGGTGTGTGTGTCAGGGTCTCCGTGGGTGTGTGTGTGAGTGGTTGTGTGAGAGTGTGTGTGAGGGTGTGTTTGTAAGGGTTTGTGTGAAGGGGTGTGTGAAGGGTGTGTGTGGGTGTGTGTGATGGTTTGTATGTGTCAGGATCTGAGTGTGGTTGTGTGTGAAGTTATGTGTGAAGGCGTGTGCGAAGATGAGTGGGAGTGGTTGTGTGATGGTGCGTGATGGTGTGTGGGTCCGCGACTTTGAGAGGGCTTCTGTCAGGGTGTGTGTGAGTGTGTGTGTGAGGTTCTGTGAGTGTGGGTATGAGTGTGTGTGAGCGTCTGTGTGATGGTGTGTGTGTCAGTTTCTCTGTGAGGGTATGTGTCTGGGTGTGAGTGAGTGTGTGTGAGTGTGAGTATGTGTGAGTGTGTGTCAGGATGTGTGCGTGAGGCTGTGTGTGGGTTTGTTTGACGCAGTGTGTGAGGTTCTGTGTGAGAGTATGTCTGATGGTGTGTGTGAGATTGTGTGCTAGATTGTGTGTGTGTTTGTGTGCGTGAGGAATTGTGTGAGGGTGTACGTGAGGGTCTGTGAGGGGTGAGAAGATTGACATTGTGACCCTCACTGAAAGCTGGATCAGCCCAGGTGACACCTTACCCCTCACTGAGGCCACACCACCCGCTACACCTACCACTATGTTCCCCGTCCCAACCGTCATGGTGGTGGGGTGACCATCATTTCCAGGTTGTCACTTGCCCTGTCCCCCTACTCCACCGGCTCATTCCGCACTTTCGTTCATCTTACCCTCTGCAATGTCTCCCACCTCTCTCTAAAAACCCTCCTAATTAACTGCCCCAAAAACCCAGCCCCACCTTCACCTCTGACATCTCCACCCTCTCGCCTCCCTCTGCCTCTGCTCCAAACCCCTCATCCTCGGCCAGTTCAACATCCACTTCACACCCTCCTGCTACTTCGCCTCAGACTTCTCTATTCTCCTGTATGAGGGAAGTGTGTGGGTGGTGTATGTGTGTGAGGTGTGTGAATGGGTGTGTAAGTGATGGATGTGTGTGAGGTTTGTTTGAGTGATGTGTGTGAAGATATGTGTGAGGGTATTTGGTGTGCTAGGTGAGCATGTGAGGAATGTGTGTGTGAATGGTCCGTGTGTGAGGGTTGTGTGTATGAGGTGTGTGTTTGAGCTGTGCATGTGAGTGGTGTGTGTATCAGGTGTGTGCATGTGAGGGGCGTATGTGTGAGAACTTTGTGTGTATGTGGGAGAAGTAATAATACCCATTGCATTTGATATAGCGCTTTTTATTTCTTCTCGATGTCTCAAAGCACTACAAGGAACAGAACGTAAAGTGAATTGACAGTATATTTGTGGGCGAATCGCGGCAGCCAATTACGCACAGCAGTGTCCCACAAACAGCCTTGGAATGAAAAGAACAATTTTTTTTCATTTTGGAGTGATTATTGTCAGTCGTTTGGTGTAAAGAAACTCGTCCAAGGTTTCACCCTGCCTGCAATTGAAGCCTGATGTCGATGGTACGAGCGGTTACAGCACTCGCTTTGCAAGCGAGAGACCTGAGTTCAATTCCAGACAGAAGGCGAAACCATGGGCAAGTTTCCTTACTCCACACAGAGCCTAATAATAATCCCTCCAAAACCAAAACCAATAGTAAATTGGTCATCTTTAATCCATGACTATTTTTGGGACATCGCTGTGCCCAATTGGCTGCCGCGTTCGCCCACAAACATACAGTCAATTCACTTTACAGTATATTCTGTGAAGCGCTTTGGGACGTCGAGAAGATGTGTAAAGCGCTATATCAAATGCAAGGATTATTTGTGGAGTCCTGTAGCTCAGTGGTTAGAGCACTCGCTTTGCCAGTGAGTAACCTGAGTTCAAATCCAGACAGGTCAGGGCGAAACCTTGGGCAAGTTTCCTTACTCCACACGGAGCCTAATAATAATCCCTCCAAAAAACCCAAAACAATAATAAATCGGTCATTTTCAATTTACGACTGTTTGTGGGACATTGCTGTGCGAAATTGGCTGCCGCGTTCGCCCACAAATATACAATCAATTCACTTTACAGTGTGTTCTGTGAAACGCTTTGGGACGTCCTCCCGACGTGAAAAGCGTCATATCAAATGCAAAGATTAAAGATTAAAACTAAGTGTCTCGCTTGCAAGGTGAGCGCTCTGAACACTGAACTACAGGAATTCATGAGGTGTGTATGAGGTGTGTGTGAGAGTGTGCATGTCTGAGGTGCGTGTGCGTGGTCTGTGTGAAGGTTGTGCTTGAGGGTGTGTGTGTTTATATCTGTGTGTGAGAGAGGAGAGTTTATGTGTTGGGATCCATGTAAATGTGAAGCTGTTGACACGGCTTCAGGATGAGAATGGGAGACATTTACCTGGGCTGATGCCGTGTATCATCTGTCTCCAGGCTGTGTACTGTATAGGCCCTTTGTATATCCCCACAGGCAGCTCAGCCTCACACACCGACAGATCAAACCCCTCGTTACTGACCCTGAAATAAGACAAAATCACATTATAAAGTGAAACTGCATCTTGTGGGTTTGTGGGTTCAATTCTGGGATATTTGGTAAAGATCATTTCATACCTTCTGTTGCCAGCGGCTTCCTCCTAATGAAATCAAACACAGACAGATATCAGCTCACACTGAGTCACCACCACCAACAAAAAGTTACATATGGACTGCGTATCTCAAGTTCCAATTCAATCTCTGATCACGTTATCAATCACAATCAGATTGTTTGCTCCAGAATTTTTGTGTAACTGTTACTGAACGACATTATATTGTCACCTCTTTACCTGCAGGAATGTGAGAGCGTCTTTTCCCATCTGTATCTGTAACTCGGAGAGTTCTTGTTCAACGGAATCTAATTTGCACTGAATCTCTCGCAGATTTGTCTCCATTCGCTTTAAAATCTCCTTATTTCGCTGTCTGAGATCTCGCATCACTCGCTGCTCTCTGACATTCAGAATCTGGTGCATTTTATCAAACTCAGCCGTGACGTTGGACTGCAGACTTTTCACCTGTTTCTGCAAATGTCAGACATCCAAACATGTACGCACAGTAAACAGAGATACTGAGATATCACAACGTGTAAACACAGTAACCAGAGACACTGATACATCACAGAGTGTCCACATAGTAACCAGAGACACTGAGACATCAGTTGTGAAATCTTACCTTAACTTGAGAAATCTTTTCTCTCTGTTTGGCTTCTGCTTTTATCGCTGTTTCCTTCCTCTGTGTGAGAGAAGCTAAGGAGGATTTCCATTTGTCCTGTAATAAATGCACAGAATTAACGTGTTTGAAGGTGAAAATATCTGGTGGATCAGATATAATCCTTCTTGAGGGGTATTCTTACCTTATAGATGTCAGCAGCTTCCTCAATGGGTAGGAATCTGTGGCCCCTGTGTTCCTGCCCATGACTGCAAACTACACACAGCAATTTCTTGTCAGATTGACAGAACAGCTTCAGTTCCTCCCGATGTTTCTCACAGTGAATTTTATTTTCCGTCTGTGTCGGGGTCAGGCCCAATTTTCGAGCTTTCTCTGCTAGACTCGCCAAGGCCCAACTGGCTGTGACGTTCTTTTCTGTAAATGTCTCCTGACAAACAGCACAGCAGTTTTTCTCCTGCTTTTCCCAGCTCCGGGTGACACAGGAGCGACAGAAGTTGTGGCCGCAGCCCAGGCTAACAGGGTCAGTGAAGAAATCCAGACAAATCGGGCAAATTATCTCCTCGGTCCAGATCTCAACCGAGAGTCTAGAAGCCATTTTGATCCTGAGCATTTCCTGATTGAAACTGGTTTCGGTTTCGATGTAAGTTTGTAAGCGGATCCCAGTCACTGAGCTGACAGAACCTCTCCTTTAGTCTCTTCTTGTGAAATCCGTTTATTGTGACTTTGATCCCAAGAGAAGATGAGAAAACTTTGTACAATGACAAGGACAACCGAGCAAGGAAAGCGTTGGAATATTTGGAGGGGTGGTGTGCATGTTGGGTGGGGCGAGGACGGGTGTAAGAATGAGAAAAAGCGCCATCAAATGGGTTAATTTGAGGTTGTTTCAAAGATCTCTTGTCTATGAGATGGTTTTCTGGTGCACGACATGTACAATGGCTGAAATCTCGCACGGTGAGGCGGATATTCGGTTGTGTGGGGGTGATATCAAGCTACCTGCGTTTTTTGAGCGATTGGTGTGGCCGGGTCAGTTGAGTTGAAGGAGGTGGCGGAGGAAGGGCCGTTTAAGGCAATGATGGCTTTTGAAATTGAAAGCACGGTCGACGAAAAAGACCTTCAAATGACACTTGAAGGCGGTGAGGCAGAGGGAATGCGGGAAGAGTTCCACAGTGTGGAGACAGAGATGCTGAATGCCCGACCTCCAAAGGTGGGGTGGGAATTGCGGGAGATCTGAAGCAGGCCGGTGTCAGCCGAGCGGATACAGCAGACAGTCTTATTTGCGGTTATGAAGTCGGAGACGTACGGTGGAACAAGACCGTGGAGTTTCCTTGAAGTTATAGTAAGCGTGGTCTCTGTGTAACTGGGCTGCTCTCCATATAACTGACCTTATCTCTGTATTAAAGCCTGATCTCTGTATAACAGGCCAAGTGTCTGCGTAACTAGCTGGATCTCTGCATAACGTGCCTGGTCTCTTCATAGCAGATTGGACTCTTTTTAACTGGCATGGAGACTTTATAAGAGGTCTGTCTCTATACAAAACCTTTGGATACTATAACTGTCTTGATGTCTGTACAACAACACAGCTCTCTGCATACAGGCTATGGTCTGTGCATGATAGGCCTGGTCTCTGTATAACAGGCTTATTCTCTGTAAAATTGTCCTGGTCTCTGCATAACTGACTGATATTCACTTTGTCTCGACAAATGGCTTCTCCTCCCCCCCTCGCACTGTCTCATGTGGTGTCCCTCAGGGCTCTGTCCTCGGTCCCCTACTCTTCATGCTCCACATGCTCCCCCTTGGTGACATCATCTGCAGACATGGAGTTAACTTCCACATGTATGCGGATGACACACAAATCTACATTTCCTCCTCTACTCTCAACTCCAAGAACACCGATGTCCTGACAGCTGCCTGTCCGACATCGCGTCCTGGACGAGAGACAACTTTCTTCAGCTCAACGTCCGAAAAACTGAGGCCCTCCTGATAGGCTCGCGTCAGCGCCTCCGCATCTGAGGCGCTGACACCATCAGCATCCATGGCTGCACTCTCCACCTCTCAAAGCAATCTGGAACCTCGGTGTTCTGTTCGACCCTGAGCTGTATTTCCTCCCTCATATCCGCCCCACAACTGGCACTGCCATCCATCACCTCCGGAACATCGCCAGACTACGGCACGACCTCACCCCTCACGCTGCTAAAACCCTGGTCCACGCCTTTGTCATCTCAAGTCCGGACTATGGGAACTCTCTCCTCGCCGGCCTTCCCGCCACCACCCTCCACAGGTTGCAGGTCATTCAGAACTCTACAGCTCGTGTACTGTCCCGCACCAGGCTTCGGGACCACATCACTTCCACGCTCGCTCGCCTCCACTGACTCCCCATCCCCCAGAGGATTTATTTCAAGATCCTCATCCTCACTTACCAGGCCATTCACGGCCTCGCTCCCTCATAACTCTCTGACCTACTATCCCCCTACCTACCTGCCCGTACGCTCCGTTCCTCCGGCTCCGGTCTGCTCCACGTCCCGCGCCCCAATCGCCCTACCATCGGTGGTCGAGCCTTCAGCCTCTCAGCCCCGAGGCTCTGGAACTCTATCCCCCAGTGCCTTCGCCGCTTCCTCCCTCTCCTCCTTCAAGGCCGGTCTCAAAACCTTTCTCTTTGACCGAGCCTTCAGCTCCCCTCTCGCCTCTCTTCCCCCTCCTCGCTCCTCCTCCCTTCCCTCCCCTCACCCTGACCATTTCCCCCTCCTCGCTCCCTCTCTTCCCTCCCCTCACCCTGACCATTTCCCCCCTCCTCCTCGCTCCCTCTCTTACCTCCCCTCACCCTGACCATTTCCCCCTACTCGGGTCATGACCCAACTGTGCAGCACCTTGCGACGTCCTCCTGACGTGAAAGGCGCTTTATAAATGGAATCTTTTTGTTGTAGATTGTTTTCCCCAGACTCTGTGTGACTACATTATAATGTCATCCCTTTACCTGCAGGAAGGCGAGAGCGTCTTTTCCAAGTTGTGACTCTAACTCGGAGAGTTCTTGTTGAACAGAATCTAATTTGCACTGAATCTCTCGCAGATTTGTTTCCATTGTCTTTAAAATCTCCGCCTCTCGCTGTCTGAGATCTCGGATTACTCGCTGCTCTCTGTCAGTCAGGCTGTGGTGCATTTTAGCAAATTCACCCGTGACGTGAGACTGCAGACTGTTCACCTGTTCCTGCAAATGTCAGACATCCAAACATTACACACAGTAACCAGAAACACTGAGACATCACACCGTGTACACACAGTAACCAGCGACACCGAGAAATCACACCGTGTATGCACAGTAACACGTGTTACTGTCACATTACACCGTGTACACAGACTAACCAAAGACACTGAGACATCACAACGTGATCAAACATTAACCAGAGACCAACAAACAGCCCAGACATCAGCCCCGACACAACTTACCTTAACTTGTGAAATCTTTTCTCTCTGGTTGGCTTCAGCTTGTAGAGCAGTTTCCTTCCTCTCTGTGAGAGAAGTTAAAGAGGACTTCACTTGATCCTGGAATAAACGCACAGAATAAAATTGTTTGACGTGAAACATGACGTGGAAACACAATGGATCCCTCATGAGGGTACCGTTACCTTGTAGATTTCAGCAGCTTCGTCAATGGGCAGCAAGCTGTGACCTCTGTGTTCCTGCCCATGACTGCAAACTACACACATCAATTTCTTGTCTTTTTCACAGAACAACTTCAGTTCCTCCCGGTGTTTCTCACACTGAGGTTTAATTGCCATCTGTGTTGGGTCCAGAATGAATTCACGAGCTTTCTCCACTAAAATGGCCAAGGCCCAATTAACGTTCAGTTTCCTCTCAGCAGTAACTTGGCGACATTCTGGACAGGAGTTTTCCTTATGCTTCTTCCAACTCCGGGTGATACAGGAGCGACAGAAGTTGTGGCCACAGTCCAGACTAACAGGATCGTTTAAGAATTCCAGACAAATGGCACAGTTGAGCTCCTCCGTCAGACGCTGGACCTGATGTCTAGAAGCCATGTTTACCCAAAGTTTCTCTGGTCCGAACTGTTTCAGGCTCAGTGCATTGATGCTGTGTGTGTCCCGCCCTGTGACAGAGTTCACTCCAGTCTGATTCACACAGCTTCACGTGGGGATTCAGGATTGTTAATAACGCCCAGGATTTGGAGGAAGGGAATATGTGATGTGGAAATGGACCAAAGTTCACCAAAGAACAGATCAAATGAGGATGAGTATGCAGATGGAGGAGATAAGAATCGCAGTAAATATGGAACAAGGCATAGACACAGAGAGCAATAATCCTGATTCCTCTCTTGAACACTTTGAAATTACCTGTAAAGGAGGGGCCTCCTGGGCCTTTACTCTCCTGATTAATAACTTCTGATTAATCAAATCTTTTAGAAGATCTCCCATTCCCACATCTGCCGAAACGGTCCCTGTTAATTACCCCTCCCACCTCACAATATCTCCCCTCCGCACACAATTTCCCGTCACACAATCTCCCCCTCCCCCCACACAATATCTCCCCTCTCCTCATTCAATTACCCCTCACAGAATCTCCACCATCCCCACACAAAATCTCCCCCTTCCCCACAGACAATCTCCCCTCACACAATCTCGCCTCAGCCCACAAAATTTCCTCCCTCACCTCACAATCTCCCCTCAGCACACACAATCTCCCCTCCCCATACACATACTCCCAGCTCCTCCCACACAAGCTGCCCTTCCCCCCACAAAATCTAGCCTCCGGCCACGCGACACGCTCCCCACTCCTTCCGCAATAAACCAGGATTCACAGTGATATTTGAGTAAAATTATATTATTGCTTTACTTGCTCATTACTAACATTCGATTGTCTCTTTTCCCTTGACCACCCCCACTCCCTACAATCCCCCACCCCACACTTTATACCTCTCTATCTGCTGGCTTCCTGCAATCTCCAACCGCTACCTTTCTCGTCTCACTCTAAGACCACATTCTCTCCCCAGATTTACTGGAGAACTTTCAGCCAATTTTCTACCACCTACAGGATTCTTCTCTTGAATCCCTTCACTTTCCTCCCTCCCTCTCGACTGTCACACGCCATTTGTTTTTGAATGTGTCTTTGCCCACAGAGGGTGGGAGGTAAGCTGGTTCTGCTTGGAGCTGAACTGGCTCCATGGTGACATGTTTGCCATAAACCAGGCAGCGCCACAGAACAGCTGCTACTAATGCTGATGAACAATAAATCAGGGCGAGCTGAAAAACACTGACACAGCAACTGATAAACCAGAACTCACCTTGTTTCCAGTAAGTCACTAAGCAGCTTGTAGTTGTGTTGCAATAACGAAAAGGACCAGTTCTAGTTAAATATTTTTTTAATTGTATGACTCTCCTTACATGGTTATCAAAGTAATCTTTGACCAACGTTCAAGAATATTGCCACCTGCTAAAACATGCAGTATAAAATCACTAGCGTGTATGTAAAGTTGATCACTTTTGCGATCAGAACCCATGGCCCAGATTCCACGTCTACGCCAATAAGACCAATATATCTATTGTCAAATCACAACTTAATTTTCAGTTGCCCGCTGTGCCACTCTCCTGAACTCCAGCACAATAGCAAAATGATTCAGATATTTCTGTCCATGTACTCACACCAATCTAGTTTCACACACGCATCAATCCAGTCATTGCCTGATCTATACATCATCTGGAGCTTGATACTGGAATTGAGGAATCGAGCCAGACCTCTATGATTTTCTCCAGTACTGTTTCTGATCCAGGTGCGCCCACAGTGTGTATGTGAGGATTATTATTGTCGAGATCAAGAGCTGAAAGCTCCAGCCTGATGTTTATGCAGTGAAACGTGACATTATGTTGACTTTACTTTGTGCAAATTTGCTCCGCATTCGCTCACACACACAACAGTCCCTTGACAATCGATCGCGAGAA
>NW_024704804.1:132991-204817 GCF_018977255.1 Callorhinchus milii
GGGAATGGCGGTCATGGCTGAGGTGCCAGAGCGCCGGAGGGGAGGGAGGACAAGACAGCAGAAGTATAATGGCGGGGACTTGCCCCACCCTGGCGGGTTTGAATCTGGCGCCAGGAAGTGACGTCATTCTTCTCACTCGGCCCGAGCAGCTTTCAAAATGGCGCCCGGAAGTGACCGTAGAACAGCGCGAGACTCGACCTCTCTTGGCCGCCGACGCGCGGTCACCGGCCCGTGGCCTTGACCACCCGGTGACCAGGCGGAGACTTGACCATTTCTCGTCCCGTCGATACCCGTTCGCGGCCTCCCGCGCCCGCCTTTAGTCACCGACATCCTCGCTGCTCGCGACTCCCGCCCGGTTTACCCGGTTTTCCGCCCGTCCCCGCCGCTCGCCGACAGGCCCTACGTCATCACATGACGTCACTGCGCGGTACCGCCGCCTTTCACAAGATGGCCGCCGCCAGACTGCCACGTCACACATATAAGGTCACTGCCCTGCTATCATACCTTTACCAAGATGTCCCCCAACACATATATCCCTACCCCCCACCCCGGGTCCCTTTACCAAAATGGCCACCATCAACTGACATCCCGCAACGCCGCATTTAAAAAAGATGGCCGCCAATGCGCTTCACTAATACACAGAGGCACTCACTCCTTTACTATCTCTCTCTCTTTCATACTCACTCTGTCCGTCCGCAATGGAAAGAGTGAAAGAGAGCGTGTGTTGGAGAGGGAGAGTGAGAGAGTGTGAGAAAGAGAGGCAGGGAGAGAGTGTGAGTGTGATAGTGTGTCAGAGAGAGGGAATGTCAGAGAGTGAAACAGAGAGTGTGAGACAGAGTGTGTGAGATAGAGATGTGAGAGAGAGTGTGAGCGATAGCAAAAATAACATCCTGTGTGCACGCCTCTCATGGCGGGAGGAAGTCCCCGGTCGCTGGACAGACAGAGATTCCGAATTTGTTCGCAGTGCAACTCCACCTCCCAGTACTGTGTAAATGCCCACAATGTTCTCTAAAATAATAACAATAATAAAAATAAATAATAATAATAATCCTGATATTTGATATAGCACTTTTCACGTCTTCTGAACATCTCAAAGGGCTTCACAGAATACGCTGTAAAATGAACTAACTGTAAATATGAGGAACAAACTGGGCAGCAAATTGAGCACAGCATTGTGTGTCTGTCTCTGTGGGTATCTGTCCGTCTGTCTATCTGTCTATGTGTGTGTTTGTGTCTTTGTCTGTCTTTGTATAGATCTGTTTTCATGTGTCTGTGTGCGTGTCCATGTGTGTGTGTGTGTGTGTGTGCGTTTGTGTGTAAGAAGGCAAATTGCTGAAGGTTTCAAGCCCAGATGGGTATCGAACCCCGGTCTGTGGCTTGCGATGCCAGGGCTCCAAAAACTGAGCTTGATGACCCGTTGCTGAGACAGTTTACCGTAAAGAATCTGAAGAGGTTTGAGGCGTCTCGAAGGCGGGATCAGGCGATGCGTCAAATACATTGATTATTATTATTATAATAAAGGTTTTAACACCAAATTAGTCCTCTCCACTTCAAGAGGGGTAAGACCTCGCTTTAAATTCCAAATACGATCCACAGACTGAAATCCTCCAGCGGCTGATTGACAGAGAAAGTGAATGAGCGAGAGAGGGAGTGAGTGTGAGAGAGAGAGACTTACTGCAAAAAGCCGTTTATATATTTGGGATTAATGTAGAATTGGGAATATTTTGCACTGATGCACTTTAAACCCAGCGGATCTGTGGAGTGTTTTTAACCCGTTACCCGTGTTATCCACCGGTTTGGGTTTAAAATCAATGCCCAAAGTAAATGCAAAACCGTTTTTATATCATTGATATTAACGCAAACTTTGGTGTTTAATAAACTACTGCACTTTAAACCTCGGGGATTGGGGGGCTCTTAATCCCGTTTCCCATGTTGTAAACAGTGAGTGGGTTATTATTACTTAAACACAAAGTCAATGTCCAACCGATTGTGTATGATTGGGATTAAGGCAGAATTAGGATGCCTGGGAAGGATTTTGAGAAGTCTGGTAGACTGATGAGTAGCCGTGCGCAATGTAAGGATAATTATTGTCGAGATCTGGAACTGAAAGTTGTAGCCTGAAGTTTATGGTGTGAAACGTGGCTTACTTTTCTCTGTGGAAATTGGCGCCACATTCGATCACAAACACAACTATCGCTTCACTGTCGATTCCGAGAAACGATTGAGCCGTGAGCCCAGTGTGAAAGGTGTAATATAAACAACAAACATTATTGTGTAACGACACAGATTATAAAAGGTTCAGCCTAGTGGCCATCAAAGCCAAACACAGGTCATGGCTGAGGGTCTCCTCCTCATTAATCTGTCACCCGGCAGATCCTCAGAGGGTCACAGTTTCTGCCGCCGTCATTCAAACCGGGACTGAAGAGAGGGTAAAGTTTCTCAGTGAAAGTCTGGGTGAAAGTGTGGAGATGAGACATGTTATCAGCGTTGTAAAATGTCAACTGTCCCCCTCATAGTCCAGGAACACTCCCAGCTTCCCGGGTCTCTCTGTCAGAGGCAGGGAGGTAGGAATTGAGGTCAGAGCTTTATATTTATTCCCGTTTCTCAGCCACAAAACCCAGTATCCGTTCTCTGGTGTGTACGTGATATCTCCTTTCCTGTTGACAGACTCTCTGGCCAATCCCACAGTCCACTGTGTTTTGTCGGCCACCTGCGCCTCCCAGTAATGTCTCCCTGATGTGAAGCCCTCAGACCCCAGGACACAGGGACAGGTATCAAACCTCTTCGGGGTGGTAGGGAGCTGCTGCCGTGTGTCTCCGAGTCTCACGCTGCTCAGGTTCTCAGACAGGATGAGGTATGGATGAGCTGTGTCAGAATCCAGAGTCAGAGAGGCCGGAGCTGATAGAGAGAAACAACACAAAGTGAGGGGACGTCTGGGATCTCAGACTATGTGCGAACACATCTACACCTGGGAAAACAATCCAGCTCAGAGGGTCACAGACTGTGTGAGGGGGTGTGTGAGTGTGTTTGCAAGGATATGTGTGTGCGTGCGAGGGTCTGCGTGAATGTGTGTGTGTGAGGCGGTTTGTGTGAGGGTGTGTGTGAAGGAAATTGTGAGGTTATGTGAGAGGGGTTAGTGAGGATCTTTGTCAGTGTGTTTGTATGAGGGGTGTGTGCGAAGTTGTGTGTTAGGATTTGTGTGAGGGATATGTTTGAGGGGTGTGATTGAGGGTGTGTGTGAGGTTTTGTGTTTGGACGAGTGTGTGGGATGTGTGTGAGGGTCTGTGTGAGTGTGATATTGTGAGGGTGTGTGTGATGCTGTGGGTGAAGGTGTGTGAGGGTGAGAGTGTGAGGGTGTTTGTGATGCTGAGTGTGGGGGGTATGAAAAGGGTTGCATGAGGGATCTGTGTGGGTGTGTGTGAGGGTTGCGTGTGAGAGCTGTATGTGAGGCTGTGCGCTTGGGTTTGTATGATTGGATGTGTGATGGTCTGAGTCACTGTTTGTATGACGTTGTGTGTGGGCATGTGTGTGAGGGCTGTGTGGGTTTGTGTGAGAGTGAGAGTGTGGGGGTTTGTGAGAGGTTGCATGTGAAGTGGTGTGAAAGGGCTTGTGTGAGTTTATGTGTGAAGGTCGGTGTGAGGATGTGTGTGAGGGTGGGTGTGAGTGGATGTGTGACGTTGTGTGTGACGGGGTGTGTGGTGATCTATGTGAGGGTTTGTGTGAAGGTGTGTGTGAGTGTGTGTGAGGGGGTGTGTGTGAAGATGTGTCTGAGGGTGTGTGAGAGAGGAGCTGTGTGAGGGTGTGTATGAGTGTGAATATGTGGGTCTATATGACGTTCCGTGTGAGGGTGTGTGTGAGGGTTTGTGTGTGAAGATGTCGGTGAGGGGGTGCTTGAGAGTCTGAATAAGTGTGTGCCAGTGTGTGTGAGATTGTGTATGTGAAGGTCTGTATGATCTTCTGTGTCAGGATTGTGTGAGGGGTTGTGTGTGAGGGTGTGTGTGAGGGGTTGTTTGAGGTTCTGTGTGAGGTTACGTGTGAGGGTGTATGTGAGGTTTTCTGTGAGGGCATGTGTGAGGGGGTGTCAGTGGGTCTCTTTGAGAGTCTGTGAGAGTGGTTGGGTGATGATTCGTGTGAGGGTGTATGTGATGGTATGTTTCTGGTCGTTTGTGATGGTGTGTGTCAGGGGCTGTGTGACGGTGTACGTGAGGGTAATTGAGGGTCTGTGTGAGGGTGTTTGTGAGGGTCTGTGTGAGGGACTGTGGGAGAATCTGTGTGAGGGAGTGTGTGAGTGTCTGCGTGAGGGTTTGTGTGAGCGGTGAGAATTTGAACACTATGACCCTCATTGAAACCTGGTTCACCGCAGGTGACATCTTCCCCCTCACTGAGGTCACACCACCCGCTACACCTACCACCCGCACCAACCGTCATGGTTTTGGGGTGGCCTTCATCTCCACGGCGTCACTTGCCCTGTCCCCCTACTCCACCTCTCATTCCCCTCTTTCAACACCTTAGCCTCTGCCATACCTCCCACATCTCTCTAAAAATCCTAATTCCCCCAAATCCTGCCCTATCTTCATAGCTGACATATCCACACTCCTTGCCTCTCTCTGCTCCGAAACCCTCATCATCGTCGGCCAATTGAAACTCCACTTCGTCCCCTCCAGCTCCAACTCCCTTGACTTCTCTCTCCTCCTTTGTGAGGGGAGTGTGTGTGAGTGCTGTGTATATGAGCGTTGAGCTTGTGACGGGTGTATGTGTGAGTGGTGTATGTTTGAGTGGTAATAATAATCCTTGCATTCGATATAGTGCTTTTCATGTCTTCTTGACATCAGAAAGCGCTTCAAATAATAGACTGTAAAGTGAATTGACTGTACATTTGTGGGCGAAACGCGGCAGGAATTTGCGCACAGCAATGTCCAACAAACAATCATGGATTCAAAATAGAAAATGTATTATTGTCTTTTGTTTTGGATGGAATAGTATGAGGCATGTGGAGCAAGAAAATTTGCCCAATGTTTCGCCCTGCCCGGGATTGAACACAGGAGTCTCTCTTGGAAGGTGAGTGCTACAACCACTGAGCTACAGGACGCCAGGGGTGTGTAAGAGGTGTGTGTGTGAGGGTGCGTGTGTGTGAGGTTTGTGTGAGTGATGTGTGTAAGGTGTGTGTTTGAGCAATATATGTGTGTGAGGGTTTTATGTTTGAGATGTGTGTGTGTTGTATGTTTGAGAGTTGGGTGTGGGTGTGTGAGTGTTTGTGTGAGGGTGTGTGTGTGTGAGCGGCCATGTGTGAGTTGTGTGTGAGGCTTGTGTGTCTGAGTAATGGTGTACGTGTGAGAGGGTTGTGTATGTGAGGGTTTGTGACTGAGGGGGATATATGTGTGAGTGTGTGTGTGAGGGCGTTTGTGTGAGGTTTGCTTGTGAGGTGTGTGAGTGAGGGAATGTGTGTGATGGTGTATGTGTGAGGGTGCTTGCGTTTATATGTGAGTGTGAGGGAGTAGAGGTACGTGTTGGGATACATGTGAATGCAAATCTGTTGACACGGCTTCAGGGTGAGAATAGGAGACATTTACCTGGGCTGATGCCGTGTATCATGTGTCTCCAGGCTGTGTACTGTATAAGCCCTTTGTATATCCCCACAGGCAGCTCAGCCTCACATACTGACAGATCAAACCCCTCGTCACTGACCCTGAAATAAGACACAATCACATTATAAAGTGAAACTGCACCTTAGGTTGGTTTGTTAGTTCAATTCTGGGATATTTAGTAAAGATCATTTCGTTTCATACCTTGTATTGCCAGCAACTTCCTCCTAATAAAATCAAATAGAGACAGATGTCAGCTCACACTGAGAGACGGCGTGATAAACTCAGTCACACGTAAAAGAATTCCACATCACACAGTTTACTTTCATAATTACAGCAACGTTTCTCACACAATGTTGGCTCCAAACGACAAGGTTTCCAGATATAAAGCATAAACAAATTAGGGGCCACATCTGCTCCAAGAAAAACCCAGTTACCTACTTGGGTGTGGTGCAGGGGAAAGGGTGTGTGGTACTCAGTGCCTCCTCGCAGCTGAACTGGCCCATATGTTACAAGCCTGGCAATGGAATATTCGAATGGAGCCAGGCCTTTGAGACGGTCTCTCGTCCTGGTTACTGAGCCACAGTAACCCAGGGTACGCACTGCTGATGGCAGCACAGCCCGGCCTGGTTCATCGGCAGGACCATGGAGGGCCGACCAGTTACTTGCGGAAGGGAATCCGCTCCCTCAGTTCCTGTTAACCCTGCAGCGAAAGCCCCAACTGGAGGGTTTGTGGGTTTAGCTGTTCGACTCCAGCATTTACCCCAAAACAAAATCTGGGCTCCCCATAAATCTTTGGTATGGCCAACCTGGGGCTAAAGCATCACAGAATGAGGCAAACAAGATGTAAGCCATGAGACAGAGAGAGCACAGTCCATCCCAACAGTTTATCTCTGGGATTGTCTGCCCCAGACTGTTTGTAACTATTACTGGAGTACATTATAATGTCATGTCTGTACCTGCAGGAAGATAAGGGCGTCTTTTCCCAGCTTTGTCTGTAACTCGTAGAGTTCTTGTTGAACGGAAGCTAATTTGTCCTGAATCTCTCGCAGATTTGTCTCCATTCGCTTTAAAATCTCCTGCTCTCGCTGTCTGAGATCTCGCATCATTCGCTGCTCTCTGTCAGTCAGACACTGGTGCATTTTAGCAAACTCAGCCGTGACGTGGGTCTGCAGACTGTTCACCTGTTCCTGCAAATGTCAGACATCCAACCATCATACACAGTAACCAGAGACACTGAGACATCACACCGTGTACACACAATAACCAGAAACACTGAGATATCATGCCGTGTACACACAGTAACCAGGGACACTGAGACATCACACCATGTACACACAGTAACCAGAGAGACTGAGACATCACACCGTGTACACACAGTAACCAGAGACACTGAGTCATCAGTTGTGAAATCTCACCTGCAGTTGTGAAATCTTTTCTCTCTGTTTGGCTTCAGCTTGTAGAGCAGTTTGCTTCCTCTGTGTGAGAGAAGCTAAGGAGGATTTCACTTGATCCTGGAATAAACACAGAATTAACGTGTTTGACCGTGAAAATATCATGTGGAGCAGATTTTCTCCCGAGTGAGTGGTATTGTTACCTTGTAGATTTCAACAGCTTCCTCAATGGGCAGGAGGCTGTGACCTCTGTGTTCCTGTCCATGACTGCAAACTACACACAGCAATTTCTTGTCAGATTCACAAAACAGCTTCATTTCCTCTCGGTGTTTCTCACAGTGAATTTTATTTTCCATTTGTGTCGGGGTCAGGGTAAATTTTCGAGCTTTATCTGCGAGACTCGCCAAGGCCCAACTGGCTCTCAGGTTCTTTTCTGGAAAACTCTCCTGACAAATAGAGCAGCAGTTTTTCTCCTGATTTTCGCAGCTACGGGTCACACAGGAGCGACAGAAGTTGTGACCACAGTCCAGGCTAACAGGATCAGTGAAGAAATCCAGACAAACCGGGCAAATGATCTCCTCGGTCCAGATCTCAGCCTGAGTCTAGAAGCCATTTTGTTCCTCAGCGGTTCCTCATTGAAACTTGATTGGGTTTCAGTATGAGTGGGTTGGCGGCTCCCAGTCACAAGGCTGACAACGCCTCTCCTCAAGGCTCTTCTTTTGAAATCAGTTAATTGCGACTGTGATCCCAACAGAACAAATCTACATTCTCAATCGTCCGATGATGAGTGAAACAAATACCCAGTTTGAGCTGTTGCTGTGTGTTGATGGTATATTTAGGTTTATTTCATGTTGTTTTTCCCATTTGCTCTCGTGCTGTGACTGTCAGCAGCAGAGAGGAACAAGAGGCTGTGGGTTCAGCTCTGCACATCCCCTGTGGTTAATTATACCAGCCCCTAGTTTCCTGTCTTTCTGTACAAACAGTGAGTCAGAGCAGAACAAAAAGCCGAGGCTTTAGACTCAAAACCCCCTGACTTCTCATTCAGGCCAACTATGGAACAGGGAGGGCAGTGGCTACACAGTGAGCTCTGCCAGTCCCGTGCTTTGTGTG
Source organism: Callorhinchus milii (assembly GCF_018977255.1). Taxonomy (NCBI): domain Eukaryota; kingdom Metazoa; phylum Chordata; class Chondrichthyes; order Chimaeriformes; family Callorhinchidae; genus Callorhinchus; species Callorhinchus milii. The sequence goes on from NW_024704804.1 coordinate 141,078, forward strand.
CGTGTGGAGTAGGCAGTGTGTGTGTGTCTGTGTGTGTGCGTTCTTGTTTGTGCTCTACCTGTCAAGGGCTTTGCGTATGCACTCTGTCAGTCCCGAGCTGTGTTTTTGTGTGGGTTTGTTTGTGTTGGTGTGTGTCCTCTGCATGTCCCAGGCTGTGTGCGAGCAGTCACAGCACTTGTGTGGAGGGGCAGGAGGGGAAGTGTGTGCGTAGATCATCAGCTTGCGGCACATTCAACTGCCATGTGTCCCATCTTCCCCTTCCCAAACCTGCAGGATAATACACCTTGCATTTGACAGAGAGCCTTTCAATTCAGGATGTCACAAGTCATGACACAGGATATAAGTTAAAGTGAAGTGACTGTGTACTTTGTGAGTGAAGGTGGCAGCAAAGTAGCAGCACAATAATGGCAGCACATTAACTTCCCACAGACAGCCATGGAGTGAACGTCCAAAAGTTATTGGGGGTTTCTTGTATCCGTTCCTGTGACAGACATTATGAGGGGCTGTTTCTCCGTCAACAAAGACATAAACTGCGGGACTGGGCTGTGTGGGTAACGCCCTTAATTTGGCGAGTCAAGTGAACTCAACACAACATGGTTTCACAGTTCAAACTAAAAGGATTTTCATCGAGTCTACCTTCTCAAAAGTCCGATTGTCAGTGAAACAAACGGCCCCAGTTTGAGCTGCTGCTGTGTGTTGATGGCATATTTATGTTTGATTTTGCCCTGTGATCTCCTGCTGTGACTGTCAGCAGCAGAGAGGAACAAGACGCTGTGCGTTCAGCTCTGCACTTCCACTGTGTTTCGTTACCCCAGTGCCTGGTTTTCTATGATACCGTACAAACAGTGAGTCAGATGCAGAACAAGAAGCCGGGGCTTTAGTTATAGACTGAAATCCATCTGACCTCTAACTGATGCTAACCATGAAGCAGTGAGGGCAGTGGCCACTCTGTGTGTTCTGCCTGTCCCGGGCTGTGTCTGTGTGCAGGGAGCACAGTGTGTGTGTTAATGGAGTGCCGTGGGTGTGTGCATATTTGTAGGGAGGGCAGTGTGTCTGTAGTGAGGGCAGTGTGTACAGGAAGGGCAGTGTGTTTGTGTTTGTGTGTGTGTGGGGAGTGCACGTGTCTTGTGTGTGTGTCTGTGTGTGTGTGGGGGGGGGGGGGGGGGGAGGGCAGTGCGCACACTGTGTGCGCTGTCTGCCAGCTCGAGAAACATTTCCAACTTTAGCCCTCACTCCCAACCCCCCAACAATCCCCCGACCACTCCCCTTACCAAATGTTTCTGACACACACACACAAGCAAACAATCCCGTCACCGTGATCGCCCGGGCGTCTGACATACACACAAACTCATCACATACAGAGACCAAGCCCTTTACGGTTAGACAAAGCCGATTACACAAGTTTGATATATATAGAACCGCCTGTAAAACACAGACCAGGCCCGTTATATACAGATAATGCCTATTATAGGGAGACCAGGCATGTTGCGCAGAGACCATAGACCAGACTCTTATCGATTTATACATATATAGACAGACCAGGCTTGTTTCACAGAGACCGGACAGTTATAAAGAGAGCAGGATTGTTAGAGCGAGTCCAAAGATTTTTTGAAGAAACCAGTGCTTTTCCACAGGTATCACGCCAGTATTGCATGACCAGGCAAGTCATGGAGAAACCGAACATTATATACAGAGCCAGACGGTTAAACGAAGACCAGGCCAGTTATAAATAGAGCAGACTGTTTTATAGAGAAAAGGTTGTTACACAGAGTCCAAGCTGTTGTACAGATTAGTGGCCTCCTATACAGAGACAAGCCTGAGGTATATAGAGCAGAGCAGTTGCACAGATACCAGAGCTTTCATACACAGATCAGACTTGTTATAAAGATCCCAGGCGAGTTATATAGAGACCAGACCTGTTAAACAGAGACCAGGTCTGTTATACAGAGACCGGGCCTGTTATACGGGGACAATGTTGCTGTGCTCAGACGAGGCTGTTATACGGAAACGCGTCCTTTATAACTTGACCTCTGTAATACAGAGACAAGGCTATAATATAGAGAAATTGCATTTTGTACACAGAAAAGAACTACTATACAGACACAAACCTGTCATACAATTTCCAGGGCTGTTATACCGAGACAAGGCTTTTACACAGATATAAGACCATTTATACGGAGATAATGCAGAGTCCAGGCCATTTATACAAAGACCAGCTTTTATATAGGGCATAGGCTAGTTACATACAGACCATGCAGAGTCCAGACCAGTTATGCAGATTCCAGGCCTGTTATACAGCAAGCCAGCCCTGTTATACAGAGATGAGGCCTGTTATACAAAATCTATGCAAGTTCTCCAGGAATCCAGCTTTTAACACAGAGACAAGGCCTTCCAAACAAATACCAGGGAGCTTTCCAGATATAAGGATTGTTATCACAGATCAGGCTGTTACACATAGACCTGGACTTATAAGCAGAGAAAAGTGCAGTAATACAGTGACACGTTTTGTTACACAGATATCAGGCCTGTTGTACATAGACTAGGTCTGTCATGCAGAGACACGGACTGTTATTCAGAAAAGAAGATGCTTTACAAAGAGCAGGCCTGTTATACAGAGATCAGTGCTGTTCTGTAGACCTCAGATCAGTTATACGGAGCCCAGGGCAGCTTTAAGTAGGTCAGGACTGTTCTGCGTATACCTGACCTATTAAACAAGACCAAGCCAATATACATATACGAGCCTTTCACACTGAGATCAGGACAGTTACAAATAGACGATGCCTATTATAAAGTGATCAGGCCTGTCATGCAGAGACCACACTTGTTTCACGGAGATCATGACTATTATACAGAGAGCAGAGCTTTTAAACAGAGACCAGGACTGCTGTACAGACATCAGGCCAGTTACACACTGTGCGGTGGTTTTGTCCAGAGACAAGACATGCTATAAAGAGCCGATAGCAGTTATACAGATGACAGGTTGTTATACAGAGACAAGAAATGTTATACAGGGACCAGACCTGTTATAAAGAGTCAGGCCCCTTATGCAGAAATCAAGCCTGTTATACAGACACGTGGCGTTTTTTTATAGAGACCAGGCTTTAATACAGAGCTCAGAGCAATTATATGGAGTCCAGCTTAGTTACACAGAGATCAGGCGTGTTGCTCCTTCAATACACCTCCACGATCTTGTTCCACTCTACTTCACCAACTGCATAACCGCATATCAGACTGTCTGCTCCCTCCGCTCGGCAGACACCGGCCTGCTTCTGGTCACCCGTAATTCCCGGCCACCGTTGGACTTCGGACATTCAGCGGCTGTGTCCCCACACTCTGGAAGTCTTCCCGCATTCCCTCTGCCTCACATCCTTCAAGTGCCGCCTGAAGGTCTTTGTCGTCCACCGTGCCTTCAATTTCAAAAGCCCTTATTGCCTTACACGGCCATTCCTCCGCCACCTCCAACTGACTCGGCCACACAATTCACTCAAAAATGAAAATTGAGCCTGAACCCGGCAGCTTCACATCACCCCCCACCCAACCCAATATCCGCCTCACCGTGCGAGATTTCAACCATTGCACATGTCGCGCACCAGAAAACCATTTCAGAGATACGAGATCTTTCAAACAACCTCAAATTAACACATTTGATGGCGCTATTTTCATCCTCCCACCCCTCCACGCCCCACCCAAGATGCACATCACCCCTTCTCATAGTACAACGCCTTCTTTGCTCGGGTGTCCTTGTCATTGTACAAGGCTTCTCATCTTCTTTTGGGAACAAAGTCACAATCAATTGATTTTACAAGGAAAGACTATAGGAGAGGGTCTGTCAGCGCAGTGACTGGGATCCGCCTACACACTCACACTGAAACCGAAAACAGTTTCTATCAGGAAGTGTTGAGGATCAAAATGTCTTCTAGACTCCAGGCTGAGGTCTGGACCGAGGAGATCATTTGCCCGATTTGTCTGGATTTCTTCACTGATCCTGTTAGCCTGGGCTGTGGCCACAACTTCTGTCGCTCCTGCGTCACACGGAGTTGGGAAAAGCAGGACAAAAACTGCTGTACTGTTTGTCAGGAGACTTTTCCAGAAAAGAACCTGAGAGCCAGTTGGGCCTTGGCGAGTCTCGCAGAGAAAGCACGAAAATTGAGCCTGACCCGACACAGTCGGCAGTTAAAAGTCAGTGTGAGAAACACCGGGAGCAACTGAAGCTGTTCTGTGAATCTGATAAGAAATTGCTGTGTGTAGTTTGCAGTCATGGGAAGGAACACAGAGGTCACAGCTTCCTACCCATTGAGGAAGCTGTTCAATTCTACAAGGTAGGAATACACCTCAAGAGGGAGTATATCTATTGCAACTGATATTTTCATGCTTAAACACGTTAATTCTGTGTATTTGTTCCAGGATAAAGTGAAATCCTTCTTAGATTCTCTCACAGAGAGGAAGGAAACTGCTCTACAAGCTGAAGCCAAACAGAGAGAAAAGATTTCACAACTGAAGGTGAGATTTAACAACTGATGCCTCAGTGTCTCAATTTACTGTGTGTACACGGTGTGATGTCTCGGTGTCTCTGGTTACTGCGCGTACAGGGTGTGATATCTCAGTGTCTCTGGTTACTGCGTGTACACAGTGTGGTGTCTCTGGTTACAGTGTGTAATGGTTGGATGACTGACGTTTGCAGGAACAGGTGAAAAGTCTGCAGTCCCACGTCACGGGAGAGTTTGCTAAAATGCACCGGAGTCTTACTGACATAGAGCAGCGAGTGGTGCGAGATCTCAGACAGCGAGAGGAGGAGATTTTAAAACGAATGGAGACAAATCTGCGAGAGATTCAGGGCAAATTAGATTCTGTTCAACAAGAGCTCTCCGAGTTACAGACACAGATGGGAAAAGACGATCTCACCTTCCTGCAGGTAAAAAGATGATATTATAATATAGTTCAGTAACAGTTACACACAGTCTGGAGCAAAACGCATGTAAATCCCAGAGACAAACTGTTGGGATGGCATGTGCCCTCTATATCCGAAGACTCATACCCTGTTTACCTCATTCTTTAATGCTTAAGGCCCAGGTTGTGCAGACCAAAGATTTAGGGGGAGCCCAGATTTTGTGTTGGGGTGACTGCTGGAGTCTAACCAGATCAACCCAGAAACCTTCCAATTGGGGCTTTCGCGGTCGAGTTAACAGGAACTGAATGGGAGGATTCCCTTACGCCAGTAACTGGTCGGCCCTCCCTGGTTCTGCCGAGGAGCCAGGCCGGGCTGTGCTGCCATCAGCAGTGAGTACCCTGGGACACTGTGGATCAGTATCCAGGAATGCAGATCATCTCAGAGGCCTGGCTCCATTCCCATATTTCATTACTAGGCTTGTCACCTATGGGCCAGTTCAGCTTCGAGGAGACCCGGAGTACCACACACCATTTCCCTTGTACCACACACAAGAAGGAAACTGGGGTTTTCTTGGAGCAGATCTGCCCCCCCCCACTTTCTTGTTGCTTTGTATCCGGAAGCCGTATCGTTTGAGTGAGAAACGTTGCTGTGAATATGAAAGTAAACTGTGTGATGTGGAATTCTATGATTCGTGACTGAGTTTGTCCTGTCGCATCTCAATGTGGGCTGACATCTGTCTGTGTTTGATTTCATTAGGAGGAAGCTTCTGGCAACACAAGGTATGAAATTATCTTTACCAAATATCCCACAATTGAACCCATAAACTAACCACAAGATGCAGTTTCACTTTATGATGTGATTTTGACTTGTTTCAGGGTCAGTGACGATGGGTTCGATCTGTCAGTGTGTGAGGCTGAGCTGCCTGTGGGGATACAAAAAGGGCTTATGCAGTACACAGCCTGGAGACAGATGATACACGGCATCAGCCCAGGTAAATATCTCCCATTCTCACTCTGAAGCCGTGCCAACAGCTTCACATTCACATGGATACCAACACATACACTCTCCTCTCTCACACACACATATAAACACACACACACCCTTAAACACACCCTTCACACACACCATCACCCATACACTCCTCAAACATACCCCTCACACAGAGCACGCTCACACACACTCATACACACACTCACTCACACACTCACACAGAATCTCACACACACCCTCACACACACCCTGACAGAATCCCTCACACACACCTTCACACAGACAACCTCACACAGACCCGGTCACACACACCATGACGCACCATCACACAACCCCTCTCACGCATCTTCACACGCGTCTTCACACACACCCTCACACAAAACCTTACTCAGATCCTGACATATATAATCCGTCACACACACCCACACACACGCTTCACGCACCCATTCACACAAACCCTTGCAAACACACCTACACACAACCCCTCATACACACCAACACAAACACCCTCACGTACACCATCACACAACCACTCACACACACACACACAGACAGACCCTCACACAAATTCTCACACAACACCACACACACAACACTCTCACACCACTTCACACACAATCACCCCCCCATTTACACACTCACATACACACAAACAACCTCACACAGAGCCGCTCATTCTGACATACCATCACACATACACCTCAACCACACACAAGCTCACAAACACTCACACACACACACACTCACACACACCCTCACTCACAACCTCACACGCACCATCATACACATCCTCACACACACGACTCAAACGTACAAATTCACACACCTTCACACACACTCACGCTCACACACACGTTCACAAACAGCCCTCACACACATGATCTCTCCCACCCCCTCAAACACACCCTCGTATATACCCTCATACAAACACTCATACAACAAGTCTTACAACCACACTCACACACAATTTCTCACACATCCTCTCACACCCCCACTCACTCACACACCTCACACACCCTCAAACGTACCCTCACACACACCATCAAACACATACCCTCAAACACACCGTCACACAGACTCACAAACACAACCATCACACACAACCTCACAAATACCCTCACACGCGCTCACGCAAACAATACCACAAACACACTACTACAACCACTCACACAAACCCTCATACACAATCTCATACCTACCCTCATACAACAAATATTACAATCCGTCACACACAAGCATCCTCACACACACCCTCATACCTTCTCACACATAAACCCCACACACACATTCTCACAAATACCCTCACACACACCCTCAATCAGACACCGTCAAGTACACCTCACACACACACTCACAAGCATACGCTCAAACAAACACATACACGCCCTCACACACACTCACACACCCACGAACACACACGCACTCACACACAACAACAACAACAACAACAATAAGTTTCCATTTATAAAGCGCATTTCACGTCAGGAGGACGTCTCAATGCGCTGCACAGTTGGGTCATGACCCGAGCAGGGGGGAAATGGTCAGGGTGAGGGGAGGGAAGGGAGGGAGAGAGGAGGGGGGAAATGGACAGGGTGAGGGGAGGGAAGGGAGGGAGCGAGGAGGGGGAAGAGAGTCGAGAGGGGAGCTGAAGTCTCGGTCAAAGAGAAAGGTTTTGAGACCGGCCTTGAAGGAGGAAAGGGAGGAAGCAAGGCGAAGGCACTGGGGGATGGAGTTCCAGAGCCTGGGGGCTGAGAGGCTGAAGGCCCGACCACCGATTGTAGGGCGGTTGGGGCGGTGGACGTGGAGCAGACCGGAGCCGGAGGAACGGAGGGTACGGGCAGGTAGGTAGGGGGATAGTAGGTCGGAGAGGTAGGAGGGAGCAAGCCGTGAATGGCTTTGTAGGTGACGATGACGATCTTGAAATCAATCCTCTGGGGGATAGGGAGCCAGTGGAGGCGAGCGAGGGTGGGAGTGATGTGGTCCCGAAGCCTGGTGCGGGACAGTACACGAGCTGCAGAGTTCTGAATGACCTGCAGTGTGGAGGGAGGTGGCGGGAAGGCCGGCGAGGAGAGAGTTCCCATAGTCCAGCCTTGAGGTGACAAAGGCGTGGACCAGGGTTTCAGCAGCGTGAGGGGTGAGGTAATGCCGTAGTCTGGCGATGTTCCGGAGGTGATGGAAGGCGGTGCCAGTTGTGGTGCGGATGTGAGGGAGAAAGTACAGCTCAGGGTCGAACAAAACGCCGAGGTTCCTGACTGGCTTTGAGAGGTGGAGAGTGCAGCCTTGGATCCTGATGGTGTCAGCGCCTGAGGTGCGGAGGCGCTGACGTGAGCCAATCAGGAGGGCCTCGGTTTTTCGCACGTTGAGCTGAAGAAAGTTGTCTCTCGTCCAGGACTCGATGTCGGACAGGCAGCTTTCAGGACATCGGTGGTCGTGGAGTTGAGAGTAGAGGAGGAAAGGTAGAGTTGGGTGTCATCCGCATACATGTGGAAGTTAACTCCATGTCTGCGGATGATGTCACCAAGGGGGAGCTTATAGAGGTTGAAGAGGAGGGGACCAAGGACAGAGCCCTGAGGGACACCACATGAGACAGTGCGGGGGGTGGAGGAGAAGCCATTCGTCGAGATAAAATGAAGACGGTGAGAAAGGTACGACCTAAACCATTCAAGGACAGTGCCTTGAAGGTTGAGGTGGGAGGACAAGCGGTGGAGTAGGATAGCGTGGTCGACCGTATCGAATGCTGCCGATAGGTCGAGGAGGACGAGGAGACAGAGGGAGCCCTGGTCACAGATGGTCAGGATATCATTGGTGACCTTGACCAGGGCAGTTTCTGTGCTATGGGCAGCACGGAAACCTGACTGAAGGGGTTCGAAAAGAGAATGGGTGGAAAGGAAAGAGCGCAGTTGGGAGGCGACAACTCTTTCCAAGACCTTGGAGAGAAAGGGGAGGTTGGAGATGGGCCGGTAGCTTGATAGCTGCGACGCATCAAGGGAGGGTTTTTTCAGGGTGGGCGTGATGATGGCAGTTTTTAATGGAATGGGGACAGAGCCAGAGGAGAGGGACAGGTTGATGATGTCAGTGATATGTGGGGCAAGAAAGTGGAGCTGGGAGATAAGGAGTGGAGTGGGGATGGGGTCAAGGGAGCAGGTGGTTGGTTTTAGGGATAGGATGAGTTCAGTGACAGAGGGTGGGGAAACGGGTACGAAGGTGTGTAGGGGAGGATGGGTAGGAGTCGGAGTGTGGGAGGGAAGGGGTGGGTGGTGGGTGGAAGTTGGAGGGGAAGTGACCGCGGAGCGGATTCCCTTGATCTTGGATTCAAGGAAATCCAGCATCTCCTCGCAGTGAAGGTTGGAGGAGATGACCTGCGCGGGGTGGCGGGGGGGACGGAGGAGTCGGGTTGTGGTGGAAAACAGTAGCCTGGGGTTGTTCTTCGCCTCCAGGATTATCCTGGAGTAGAAGGACGACTTGGCCGAGGCTAGAGTGGAGCGGTAAATTTTGAGGAGGTCCAGCCAGATTTGTCGGTGGACCGTTAGGCCAGATTTGACACAGGTGCGTTCAGCAGCCCGCACCTGGCTTTTCAGTGAGCGGAGGTGGGTGGTGTACCAGGGGGAGGAGCGGGAGTAGGAGACAGTGCGGGAAGTGATGGGGGCAAGAGTATCGAGTGTGGAGGAGAGGGTATTGTGGAGGAGGGAGAGAGGAGAAGAGGGGTCGGTGAGGGTTGAAGGCCAGAGGGAGAGGAGTTCAGAGGACTCCAAGGCATCGGTTAGGGATTGTGGGGGTAACTTCTTCCAAGGGCGGTAGAAGATGGTGGTGGGTCTGGTGGAGGTGGGGAGGGGGGTGGAGGTGGTGAAGGAGATGAAGTAGTGGTCAGAGATGGCCTTGTCGGTAATAGTGACATCCGAGACACTGAGGCCCCGGGTGATCACCAAATCGAGTGGGTGGCCGTGACTGTGAGTGGGGGAGTTTATGTGTAAGGAGAGGTTGAGTGAGGAGAGCAGGGAAGAGAAGTCTGTGGAGATGGAGCAGGAGGGGGTGAAGTGTAGGTTAAAGTCGCCCAGGATGATGAGGCGATCGGAGCAGAGGCAAAGAGATGTGAGGAGTGTTGAAATGTCAGAGATGAAGGTGGGAGAGGTTTTAGGGGGCCGGTAGAGGAGGAGGATTTTAAGGGAGAGGAATGAGGGGTGGGAGAGGGTGAGGTGCTCAAAGGAGGGGAAAGAGCCAGTGGAGTAGGGGGATAGGGCAAGTGGTGTCCTTGAGATAAGGGCAACACCACCGCCACGGCGGTTGGGGCGGGGGATGTGGTGGGAGGTGTAGCCGGGTGGCGTGGCCTCCGTGAGGGGGAAGGTGTCGCCTGGGGTGAGCCAGGTTTCTGTTAAGGCCATGATATCAACGTTCTCATCAAGGATGAGATCGTTGATGACCAGGGCCTTGTTGCAGAGGGAGCGGACATTTTGCAGTCCGATGTGGAGGGAGCGGTTGACAGAAGGGTGTGTGGGAGGGGAGGGGGGTCCAGGTTGTGAGGCAGGGGTGGGGGGAATGGGGATGAGGGAGGAGAGGTTGACTCCCCGGGTCTGTGTCCGGGGTGGCTGGCGAGTGTGGTGGGGAATGGGGCAGTCGGTGTGGCTGCTGCTGGACAGCCAACGCCGAGTGCCGCGGTGAGCCCGGCGGAGGATTCCCAGGCTGGAGCAGAGGGAGGTTGTGGGAGGGTCAAGTGGGGATAGAAGACGAGAGGGACGGAGAGAGAGGAGGAGAGAGAGAGAGAGATGCAGAGGGGGGAGGGTTTGGGGGGAGAGAGGAGGGGCGCGGGAGGGAGGGGGTGAGGGGACTCGGGTCAAAGCGGCAGCGATAGTGCGCACGCGGGGACCGGGAGCGAGCGGTCAGGTGGATGGCATTATCCCATAGATTGGGGCAACGAACCCAACAGGACCATAGTGGGCTCTGATGTGAGCCCTGGGGGGGGAGGGGGGGCACACACATACGTACATCTCATATACTTCACTCTCACACACATACATACCCTTCATACACACCCACACATATAACCTTGCACTCACCCCCTCTCCCCCCACCCAGACATACTGTGAAACTTTGAGCTGGATTGTGTCCCCAGGTGTAGATATGTTCACATATAGTCTGAGCTCCCAGACGTCCCCTCTCTCCACTGAGTGTTTTTTCACTCTCTCTCAGCTCCGGCCTCTCTAACTCTGGATCCTGATACAGCCCATCCCAACCTCATTCTGTCTGAGGACCTGACCAGCGTGAGAGACGCAGACGAAGAACAGCAGCTGCCTTACTCCCCGAAGAGATTTGATTCCTGTACCTGTGTCCTGGGGACTGAGGGCTTCACATCAGGGAGACATTACTGGGAGGTGCAGGTGGCCAACAAGACTGATTGGGATGTGGGATTGGCCCGAGAGTCTGTCAACAGGAAAGGATTGATCACACTGTCACCAGAAGATGGATTCTGGGCTGTGACACTGAGAAACGGGGATGAATATGAAGCTTGTATATCACCTCCCACCCGACTGTCCCTGAGAGGGAGACCCGGGAAGCTGGGAGTGTTCCTGGACTATGAGGGGGGACAGGTGACATTTTACAACGCCGATAACATGTCTCATCTCCATACTTTCACCCAGAATTTCACTGAGATACTCTATCCTTACTTCAGTCCCAGTTTGAATTATGACGGCAAAAACTCAGAGCCTCTGAGGATCTGTGGGTGACAGATTAATGAGGAGCAAACCCTCAGCCATGACATGTGTTTGGCTGTGTTGGCCCCCAGGCTGAACCGTTTATAATTTGTAGCGTTATACAATAAAGCTTGTCGTTAATATTACACCTTTCGCTCTGATCCCACGGCTCAAACCTTTCACGATATACTCCCTCTCTCTTTCTCTCTCAGTCAGTCTCTCTATCTCTCTGACACTTTCTCTTTCCATGTCAGACAGACAGAGTGAGTGTGAGAGACAGACGGTAAAGGAGTGTCTCTCTGTGCCCTTCTGAAGGGCATTGGCGGCCATCTTTGTCATAGGGTCCAGGGGGGGAGTCAGGTCGTGATGTCCGTCTTGGTAACAGCGATGAGATACGGTCAGTGACGTCATGCGTTTGACGTCAGGAGCCTGGAAAACCGAGCGGGTGCCGCGAGCAGCGGAGGGAGGGCCGAGGGTGTCGGGGACAAAAGGACGCGGACGGGCACCGACCGGATGAGATGTGGTGAAGTCACCACCTGGTCACCACGAGCGGCTTCAGGCCCGGCCCCACCACCGACATTGAAACGTCACTCAATAGCGTCAGGTCTCGCGCTGTCGGTCGTGACTTCCGGGCGCCAATTTGGAATGCCGCCCAGGTCGCGTGATGATAGTGACGTCACTTCCGGGCGCCAATTTGGAATGCCGCCCAGGTCGCGTGATGATAGTTTCGTGACTTCCGGGCGCCAGTTTCAAACCCGCCAGTATGGGGCAAGTCTCCGCCATTATCGTTCCGCTGCCTTCTCCTCCCTCCACTCCCGCTCTCTGGTACCTCAGACCGCCATCCCCTTTCTCCCCCTACCCCACCCCACCCTCCGCGATGGCTCCTTTAGCCCAAGGGCTGACACTGTCCCATTGATCCCTCGCTCCCCATCTCTGCGTGGAAGTGCTCCTCCTCCTCCACAACCCGCCCGCCCTCCATCCGCTCCTCCCATTCTGTCCTTCTCTCCCACCGCACTCCCTCCCTCCCACGCCGTCTTCTCTCTCTCGTGGCCTCCCACCGTGACCTCCCTCTGCTCCAGAGTTGGCAGCCCCCGCCCAGTCCCGTCCTGTCCCAGAGCAGCAGCCCCAACTGTCCCATCGCTCACTCTCTCACCAGCCGCCAGCCGCCTCCTACAGGCAATGATGCCTCCCATTCCCTCAGCCACACCTTCACCATTTCCTAAGCAGCCAAAGCTCCGATGGCTAACTAGATAATTAACTGACTGAATAATTAACTAACTAACTAACTAACAGGGAAGGTTGTCCTTGGACTGGGACAGACTGAAGCTTCAGCCCTGGTGTCTCCCCTCTGCACACGCACTGCTCACCCTCACAACATCATCGGCATTCGTGCACACATGTGTAGCCACTGGAGTGTACATGTGCGCACCTCCGCAATTAAATATGTGGCCAACGACATGTTCATGTGTAACCACTGGCGTGTCCGTGTGAGTGCTCACACGCTTCCCCACCTGGATAAAGGGATAAAGGAAGAGACATTTACAGTAAAAGCTGCTGCAACATCAGCGGAATAATTCCTCTATTTGATATAGCGCCTCGTCCTTTCTTAGATTCGTCGGAAAGCTCTTCACACAATAGATTGAAGAGTAAATTAACTGCATTTTTATCGGCGTAATTTTGTTGCGAGACCCTGCTCTGTGTTGTTCATGATGCAATCCCTTGTTTCACTGTCCATGACTTGTTATAATACAGCCTGTCGCTGGGTTCCTTACAATTGGTTTCAAAGTTTGTAGAAAAGTTAGTGCTTATCGCCATGTTTGGCACAGAAGACGTGAACTCATTAAACTTCACGGTATGTTCTGTGAAATATGCTTTAAAGCAATATTTCAAATGCCAGGATTATTTTCAATGAAATTACCATCATTTAAAACTCACCAATCGTGATAAAAACACAACTAACATTAATAATGCTTCCATTTCATACAGCGCCTTATTACGTCTTCGAGACGTCTCAACGCGCTTCACAGAATATACTGTGAAGTGAATTGACTACGTAGATTTTGGGAGAAACGCGACTGCCAATTGCGCTCAGCAGTGTGTCCCACAAAGAGTTGTGTATTGAGCGATCATGGATTTTTTTTAATGGATTATTATCAAAGGAAAGAGATCCGGCAATCGACTAACAACCGGGTTCCTACTCAGTGCTCGGCATACAGCGGAGTAAGGAATCTTGCCGAAGGTTTTGACCTGCTGGGAGTGGAACCCGTGTCCTCATGCTTTGCTTGCGAAGGGGAGCATTCGAGCAAGTGCTTTACGCAATGCTATAATCTCAGCCATCTCACATCTCAATGTAGTCTCTGGGCGACCAGGAGGAGGCCGGAGCGGGTCGAGCGAAGGCATCGGATAGTAATGTAGGGAGCGAACAGGATGCAGGGGTGTAGAACCCTGGAACACACTACGTCTCTTCCTATGCCTCGCCACCTCTCTTCCTATTTTCAGGTCTGGGCTGAAGATCCTTTCGACCACACCTTTGGTCACCTTCCGCCAGGCTTGGGCCCCGGATCCGTTGCTGTGTAGCGCTCTGAGACGCCGTCCAGTACACGAAGTCATTTAACCAAAAGGGTGAGGACATTGAAATTGATCCGCTTTGTGACAGGAAGTCAATAGAGTTTGACAGTGACTCGGGTAATGGGGGTACAGAATTTATTGACGCTCTCTCAACTTCACACCGCGTACAAACCTATCGCTTTCTTGGCAACTTGTTCCAGTTATCAAACCCTCTCTCTGGTGTCTGAGCTAAAATTGCCCTTCACATCCCCAAAGCTGCTCCATTGCTGCTCTCAAGGCAATGAGGTCCTTCTGGTTAAACTTGCTCGATGCATTTAACAAACTATGAAACAGCAGGAAAAGGATCCTCGGAGCTGCTTTGTTTCAAATCTCGTATCCAATTGTCATTCAGTTTATTCCTCTGACGCTTGTCACTCTCCTCCTTCAGGACGTTCAAATATGTTATGGCAACCGGAACCAAGAGAGAAAACATTTTTCCAAACACAGACACTTCCTTCCTTGCAGCTCCTCCTCCTGCACATATAATCAATCCAGGAGAGAGAGAGAGAGAGAGACTCCCTGCTCTTGGAATAGCCAGATGGGCTGTTTACCGTCGTCAGGACATGCAGGCGGAAACTTGGTTTACCGTCTCATCCGAAGCATTGCACTTTGAACATTGCAACACATGCCCCCGCAGAGCATCGGAGGATTGGCTTAGACTTAATTAAGGTGATGGGTTTCAGTGGAGACTGTGTATTTATATAAACGCATTAGAAGCAATGAAAGTGGATTCGCCAATTATAAGGCAGCACTATGGAAATCTCCGATCCGTGATCCTACGTGAAGGAGGATAAATAAATGCAGTTTATTTGCTGTTGTTGAAAAGGAAGAATTTGTCAAGTGTATTTTCTTGGAGCGGTAATACCGCGGTCAGTCACTGGGTGGTGATGTTGTACTGTGAAAAGCAGGAACGAATTACAGTGCAGCAGCGCCACCTCCTTGTCAAGTGCTTGCACTACAGACCTTCAAGACATTCCTGTCTGCCTGTATTTGCAGGCATTTTAAATTTCGCCATTCAGTGTGTCATTATTGCCAGCTATTGGGAACAATTAATAAATGCCCTGCAGCGTTTAATCTTTAGGTAAACTCCCTGCTTGTCGGCCTCCACACGCTTCCCTCCATAGGTTACAGAAAATCCAGAGCTCTGCAGTCCATGTCCTGTTCTGAACGAGGCTCCGTGATCCAATCAAACCAATCCTCGTCCGACTCCACTGGCTTCCAAACACACAGAGGATACAGTTTAAGATCCTGTTCCTCACCTTCAAATCCCCCCCGTGGGCTCGCACCATTTCTACCTCTGCGGTCTGTTAACTCCATAACAACATAACCGTACTCTATGCTCAGCGTGCTCCGGCCAGCCTGAACTCTCTGGCAAAACATTCCTTAACTGGACTATCACATTCCATATTTTGTAAAAGTATCTCTCTCTCTCTCTATTTATCTCACAAACACTCACATTTTTTCTCCTTCTCTCGCTCTCTCACACACTCTCTCTCGCACTTTCTGTCTCACACATTGTCTCTCTCACTGTGTCACTCTGACTCTCTCTCTCGCTCTCACACACAGAAACTCTTTCTCTATCTCTCACTCTCTGCCTCACACTCTCTAAAACGTTCTCTCTCCGCTCACACTTACAACATCTTTTATCACACTCTCACACTCTCTCACACATTCTCTTTCTCTTACTATCTGTTTCTCTCGCACTCTTTATCATTTTCTCTCTCTCTCTCTCTCTATCATTCTCTCTCTCTCTCTCTCTCTCTCTCTCTCTCTATCTATCATTCTCTCTCTCTCTCTCTCTCTCTCTCATTCTCACTCTCTGACAGTCGCTCTCACCCTCTCTCTCACAACCACATACACTCACTCTCTCTCACCGGCTCTCTCTCTCTTTGTCTCTCTCACATGCTAATTCGCTATCACACGCTGTCTCTATCCTCTCCCAGTCACATTACCTGCCTCTGTCTATCTCTTTCTCTATCTCTCTTTCACTGCCTCACAATCTGTCTATCTCTCTCAAACGCACTGTCTATCACACACTCTCACTCGTTCTCTCAGTCTTTCTCTCTCTCGCTCTCTCTTTCCCCCTCTTTCTCACCGTTTATGACCTTCTGTCTCTATCTCTATCTTGTGTTTCTGTTTGTGTTTGTGTGTCTCTTTCACATTCTGTCTCACACAAACACTCTGTCTCTTTCACATGCGCTCTCTCACTCTTTCTTTCTCACCCTCTCTCACATTCCCTCTTTGTCTCTGTGTCTATGTTTATCTCTCTCTCACACACAAGATACACATTTAATACACTGTTTTGTGTAGCGGGTTAAGACAACTCGAAGACGTGATGAGGTGCTCGGTCAAATAGATGGGTCATCATTATTATGATTATTGAAATAAAAGGTGGTTTAGCAAACAAAATAATCTCCAATCCCCTTCAAAAGGATGCGATCTCGCCATAAATCCCAAATACGGTCCTCAGACTGAATCCCTCCTGCAGCCCCGCCACCGGCAACAGCCCCGCGCTCAACCCCAGCCCCACCCTTATTTGTCTGATTGCAGCAGAGCCTCCAGAGGCTGATTGACGGAAAGAATGAGCGAGGGAGAAAGAGAGACAGGAAGAGGGAATGATTGTGGGAGCGAGTGAGAGAGTTCAAGCAAAAATTTATTTATATATTTGGGATTATTGCAGAATTCGGAATATTTTGCACTGATGCTCTTTAAAACCCATGGATCTGCGAACATTTAAAACCTTTTCCCGTGCTTTTACTCGTGTTAGGGGTTAAAAGTATAACTCAATATAATGAAAAACCATATTTATATCATTGTTATTAATGAAAACATTGTAATTTAACAAATTATTGTTCTTCACACCCCTGGGATCTGGGGACATGTAAACCCGATTGACGCGTTGTTCACTGAGAGTTTGTTATAATTCAAACACAAAGTCAATACAAACCCCCTTGGATATTATTGGGATTATTGCAGATTGGGGATAGACACTGAAGCGCTTTGAGACGTCTGGCAGACGTGAAGATCAGCTATATGAAATAAAAGGATTATTATCTTAGATGTTAGGAGCTGAAAGTTCCAGTGTGATGTTTATGCAGTGAAGCTGTGACTTAATGTAGATTTTTCTCTTTGCAAACACAAGAGTCACTTTGCTGTAAATCCCGAGAAAGATTGGAGCCGTGGGCTCAGTGTGAAAGGTGTAAAAAAAACCTACAAGCTTTATTGTATAACGACACAGATTATAAAAGATTCAGCCTGGTGACCATCACGGCCAAACACAGGTCATGGCTGAGGGTTTCCTCCTCATTAATCTGTCACCCGACAGATCCTCAGAGGCTCTGAGTTTTTGCTGCCGTTATTAGTACAGGGTCTGAAATAAGGAAAAAGTTGCTCAGTGAAAGTCTCGGTGAAAGTGTGGAGATGACACATGTTATCAGCGTTGTAAAATGTCACTTGTTCCCCCTCATAGTCCAGGTAAACTCCCAGCTTCCCGGGTCTCTCTCTCAGATGCAGGCGGGTGGGAGGTGAGGTCAGAGCTTCATATTCATTCCCATTTCGCAGCTTCACAGCCCAGAATCCGTTCTCTGGTGTCGCTATGATCTGTCCTTTCCTGTTGACAGACTCTCTGGCCAGTCCCACATCCCACTTTGTCTTGTTGGTCACCTGCACCTCCCAGTAATGTCTCCCGGATGTGAACCCCTCAGATCCCAGGACATAGAAGCAGTAATCAAACCTCTTCGGGGAGTCCGGGAGCTGCTGCCATGTGTCTCCAGTTCTCACGCTGGTCAGGTCCTCTGACAGTATGAGGTAGGGATTCGCTGTGTCAGGGTCCAGAGTCAGAGAGGCCGGAGCTGAGAGAGAGAAACAACACAAAGTGGAGTGAGGGGACGTCTGCGAGCTCAGACTGTGTGTGAACAGACCTACATCTGGGGACACAATACAGATTAGAGGATCACAGACTGTGTGAGGGGGGGAAGTGAGGGTCTGTGTAATGTTGTGAGTGTGAGTGTGTGTTTGACTGTATGTGACATTGTTTGTGTGAGGCTGTGTTTGAGGGTATTTGTGAGGTTGTGTGTGAGGATTTGTGTGAGTAAGACTTAGTGTTTTTGGAGGGTGTGTGTGAGGGTGTGTGAGGCTGTGTTTGAGGCTGTTTGAGGGTGTGTGTAAGGGTGTGTGTGAGGATTTGTGTGTGAGTGTGAGGGTGTGTGTGAAGCTGTTTGTGAGTAAGTGTGAGGATGTGTGTGAGGGTGTGTATGAGTAAGTGTGAGGGTGTGTGTGAGGGTATGTTAGTTTGTGAGTGTGATGGTTTTCGTTAGGTTGTTTGTGCGTGAGGGTGTGTTTGAATGTGTATGAGTGAATATGTTTCAAGGCGTGTGTGAGGGTTTGTGAGGAGTTATGTTAGGGTTCGCGAGACTGTGCGTGAGGGTATGTGTGAGGATGTGTGTTTATGTGCGTTTGAGGCTCTTTATCGCTGTGTGTGTGTGGGAGTTTGTGAGGGTGTACATGCGGGTGTGTGTGCGAGTATATTTGTGTGAGAGAATGTTTTTTTTGTGTGTGAGTGTGTCTGTGAGGCTGTGTGTGAGGTTGTGTGTGTGAAGGTGTATGTGAGGGAGTGTGTGTCTGGGTGTGTGTGGTTGTGTGCTGGGTAGTGTGTGAGGGTGTGTATGCCAATATTTTTGTGTGATTGTGTGAGTTTGAGGCTGTGTGTGAGAGTCTATGAGTGTGAGTGTGTATGTATATGTGACGGTGTGTGTGAGGGTGTGTGAGGGTGTGCTTAATGCTGGGTGTTTGCGGGTTTGTGTGTGCAGGTGTGTTTGTGAGGATCTGTGTGAGGGTGCGCGTGTAAATGTGAGGGTATGTGAGAGGGTGTGTGTGAAATTGTGTGTGAGGGTGTGTGTGAAGGTGTTGTGCGCGGGTGTGAGGGTGTATGTGCAGGTGTGTGCGGTTGTGACGGGTACAGCCTACGAGGAGAGATTAGATGGACAGGCGGATTCAGGCTGGAGAAGAGAAGGTCGATGTTAATATGGTTTGGGTTTGAGGAACGTGACGGTAATCGATAATGTGCACCATGAGAAGCGGGTTTATCTGAAGCTGACAGTAAACCCGGACCACAGGGCCTGCCATCAAATGGGAAACTCACAGCAAATCTGTGGGAAAAGTAACTTAGTGAGGAACTAACAAACGTGTGGAACAACCTCCCGATGAAGGGAGGGAGAGGGGAAGGGAGGGGGGGAGGAAGGGAATGATGGAGGCAGGCAGCCAGCCAGCCAGACAGACAGGCAGGCAGCCAGACAGACAGACAGACAGACAGACAGACAGACAGACAGACAGACAGACAGACAGACAGACAGACAGGCAGGCAGGAAGGCAGGCAGGCAGGCAGGCAGGCAGCAGCAGACAGACAGGCAGGCAGGCAGGCAGGCAGGCAGGCAGTCAGACAGACAGACAGACAGACAGACAGACAGACAGACAGACAGACAGACAGACAGACAGACAGACAGACAGACAGACAGACAGACAGACAGACAGACAGACAGATGGAGCAGAAAGTGTTGGTTGTTTCAAGAACAAATGAGATTAATGTCTGGTGTAAAATCCTCTCCGAGGAACAGAGTGTAGTTTAGGACACGACATGTCAAGTGACGGCTGGACAGTGGATGGTGAGGTGAATAATCCTGGTCATGTGTCACCACCAAAGGCTTAAGGGCTAATGTTACTTTCTTCCCACCGTTGCGTTAGTCTCTGATCGAGACTTCGTGAACGAACATTATAGAATAGTAATGGCCTCACCTTCACGACTGCAGAATCTGATGTTCGCTGAAATGAAGAAAAACTTTGTTGGAATAGATTCTGTTCACTGACACCGTCATTTACAATTGATTATTTGAGCAAATATCAGCGACGGAACGAATGGTTCTTTACTGCAGATATGAAGTCTCTTACCGAAATACACGAGATGCTCCTTACAGCCTGGAAAAAAAACAGATAATTTACGACCTGGGCTCAGTGCGAGGCTAACACAACCAGCAATGTGTGTGTGTGTGTGAGGGTTGTGTGTCAGGATTTTGTGTGTGAAGGGTGTGTGCGTTTGTGTGTGTGTTTGTGTGTGTGAGTGTTGTGAGGTTTCGCTTGTGTGGTGTTTGGGTATGTGTCTGGGGGATAGGAGTGTGTGCGGTGAGCGTGTGTGTGAGTGATGTGTTATTGCTTGTTTGAGGGTGGTGTGTGGGTCTGTGTGGCTATGTGTGTGAGGGTCGTGTTTGTGTGAAGGGTGTGTTTGCCTGCAGTGTTTTTGAGGGGTGTGTGTGATGGGATCGCGTGAGTGAACTATGTGTGAGTGGTATGTGCGTGTGTATTTTTGTGTGAGGTGTGTGTTTGTCTTAGTTGTGTGAGATGTTTGAGGGATGTGAGTGACGGATGTTTGTGAGGGATGTGTGAGGTTGTGACAGTTGTGTGTGGGGATGTGTGAGGGATGTGCGTCAAGCATGGGTCTAAGCAGTGATTATGAGCTGTGTGAGTGATATGTTTGTGAGGGATATATGTAATGGGTGTGCTTGAGTTGTTTCCCTGAGGTATATGCGGTGTCTGTGAGAGATGTGTGTTGGGTGTGTGTTTGAGGAATATGTGTGAATAGTGTGTGTAAGGCAAGTGTGTGTAAGCCATGTGTGTTTCGGGTTTGCGTGTGGCTGAGGGGAGTGTGTGTGAATGGTCTGATGGGTCTGCGTGTGAGTTTTGTGTGGGGAACATTGTGTATAAGAGATGTGTGTGTGAGAGTACTGTGTGTGAGTGTGAGGGATATGTGTGAATAAGGTGTGTGCGTCTGATTTGTGTGGGGGGTGTGCCTGTATGAGCTGTGTGTGTGTGATGTGTGTGTGTGTTTGTAAATGATGTGTTTGTGAATAATGTGTTTGAGTGTGACGTGTGTGTGCGAGGTGTGTGTTGGATGTGCGAGGGATGTATGTGTAGGATATGTGTGAGTTATATATGTGTGGATGAGGTGTGTGTGAGGCGAATATGAACGATGTGCAGTTGTGTTTTTTGCTGGATACAGCAGCATATCTGACATGTCCGGAAACATCACCGTACTAAAGAGTTTCCAAACCAAGCAGATTTCCACGCATCTCATCTGCACATGGGAAAGAGATAGATGGTTGGAATGGGATGTGCACACTCTCCCTGGAGGAAGGAACGCTGCTTACCTTATTCCGGAACATATTAGGCGCTGGTTGTCCAGCTCAATTCTTCGGGGGAACCCCATAGTGTGCGTTGGGGTAACTGCTGCAGTCTATCCAGCTAGACCCACGTAGACTGGCCATTAATATCACTGTCTGACAAGCATTCCTTTGCTTGTCCAGCTAGGACCAACCTCCCCGTTAGTTAGGGCTTTGGCTGCGGGGTAAACAGGAGCTGAAGGGGAGGGTTCCCTGCCCCCAGTGTTTGGTCGACCTTTCCAGGTCTTGCCGTTGAGCCAGGCCGGGCTGTGCTGCCATCAGCAGTGAGTGTCCTGGGGTAATATGGACGCTCCTGTCTCAGGAACCAGGACTAGAGACCGTCTTTGAGATCTCGCTCCATTCCGATATTGTGTTAATAAACATAATAATAATGATAATAAACATTGCATTTGATATAGCGCTTTTCACGTCGGGAAGACGTCCCAAAGCGCTTCACAGAACACACTGTTAAGTGAATTGATCGTATATTTGTGGGCGAACGCGGGAGCAAATTGTGTACAGCAATGTCCCACAAACAGTCGTGGATTGAAAATGAACAACTTTTTGTTGTTTTTTGTTTTGGAGGGATTATTATTAGGCGTGTGGAGTAAGGAAACATGCCGAAGGTTTCGCCCTCTGCCTGGAATTGATCTGAGATCTCTCACTTGCAAAGCGAGTGCTCTAACCACTGAGCTACAGGACTCCACGTGTTAACACATTAACTTGGAGCCAATTCAGAACTGAGGAGACACCGCTTGTAGCTTGTTCCTGGCTTGACAATCAGTGGGGAATCTTGCCAGACAGTGAGATCAATGACAAGCTATATAGGTTTATCGGCAGTCTCTAGCAGTTACCCGAACGCACACTCTATGGTCCGCAAACCTTGGCTCTTGCCAAACTGGGCCTATTCCTCTGCAATATGGACATGTTCCTCTAGGGAGAAAATATTCCATTCCACACTGGAATATCCATGTGCAGGTGAGATACGTTGTGTTGGGTTCAGCCGGGTGTCGGACATGTGGAAATCCATCACTGAGTTTAAGAGTGTCCAAACCCTAAGCAGATTTCTGTGTCTCCCAGTAACAAACGGAAATAACCCACACAGACTGTTGGGATGGGATGTTCACAATGCCAGAGTGATTTATCCTCTTTCCCTTATTGCACTCAGTATTAGGCACATGTTGGCGAGAGACAAGGCTTGGAGGAGCCCAGGGTGTGGGTTGTGTTAACTGCTGGAGTCTGATATTGCCCTCTGGCCAGATTTCCCACTGTTTGTTTAGTGAGGATCACCCGACCCGTTAGGGCTTGCAATTATATTTGGTTTGGAAACTCTCAACTGTGGTGATGATTTCCTCATGTGTCAGACACGCAGCGGACTGTAAATCTGTAAATTTTAATATTGTGGTTCTACAAACAGCCTGTAATGTGATGTACAAAACCTATCATCACAATGGCGAATAGCTTCCCACTCTGAAAAGAAACAGAAACAGTATTTGATTTAATACAATTTTGTTATCAATGTCATCAATTTTAAACTTCAAACCAAATGGCATTCTGTCAAACTTTGGCTATAACTTAGTCTGTGTAAGATGGTAGAATGGTACATTGAATGTTCATGTCAATGTCTGTTTCTCAACATAAAATATTCTATTGATTACATTCAATGTAGTAACTAACAACGATGATGAAAATAGATTATTATTTGAGAAGCAGCACAATTCTACACCAATAACATTACTAACAGTAAATGGGGATAAAACTGACGTTTACCTGATTCAGTGAATTGTTTCTTCAGTTCTGAAAGGAAGCAATACATATTTGTTGTCATTATTACATTCCTACATTATTTTTATTATGATTCTTATTATTATCGAAGTGATTATTACCCCAGGAAAACCAATCGCCTAACAAGCGGTTTGCTATTCACTGTCAGGTAAATTCAGGAGTGTGGGGTAAGGAAACTTGCCTAAGGTTTCCTTCTGCCCGGGAATCGAACCCAGGTAATCTCGATTGAGAGGCGAGTTATGTATCCTCTAAGATAGAGGATACGACTGCGCCCCTGTACATATGCTGTTCATGAGTGTGGTCTGGAGGGATGGCCCTGGGTAACAAATCCCAGAGTGTTCAGGCACGGATTGGAAGGAGCACAATACTTTTGACCCCAGAGTGCATCCTACTAACGTCACACGGCTTGTCGTTGTGAATGCTGGGAAGCCATTGCCATTGCTTGCCCAGACAGGATCACCCCCAAACTCACTCATTGGGTTTAAAGACGTTTTGCAACTCCCAATGACTGGACGGCAGCTCCGAGTTCTGCTAAGGAGGCGGTCAGACTGTTCCTTTAAAACTGCCCTAGACTCCTGAGGATCTGCGTGGCTCAAGAGCCAGACTGTGGAGATCACCTCAGGAACTCCAAGATTATACTGCTAGACAGGTCATCTTGGAGATAACGTTGTCCCAAAGAGATCCCAATCCACAAAGGAAATGATCTTGAAACAACTCAGCAATAAATACATTTAGATAATTATTTGGAGAGGACAAGTTTGCAGGGCTGTGGGGTGAGCGCGGGGGAGTGTCATTGAATTGGATAGCTCTTTTCAAAGAGCTGGCACAGATACAATGAACAGAAAAGCCTGTTTTATATTTCTATGATTCTAACATCAATGGTTGACTCCAGAAAGTGGCCCATTGGTAACTAATTTCTTGAATTTCTTCGTAGAAATCCTGATTCATTTTGCCCGTTGAGACTATCGTCAGGCAGTAAATGTAGTTAATGCAGAGATCCCATGGCTTATGGATCATTTGCATGTTTCTGTTAACGGAAAACCTCACTGAAGTCCCATTTCTGTGTTGCGGATTCCGACCGAATCCCATTCAGAAACAAAACCAATTAAATCTCTCTACGACTACACAAACCACGCACGACCACTGGTAGTTCAGCATTGTGGAGGAGAGACAAACAGAATGACGGAGGACGATCGACGGGGCTATGGATGAACACGAATTTGTGATTGTTAGAGATGCGGAGCCCTCCGAGATGGATTGGAATAGTCCAGTCAGGAAGCGATAAAGGCCTGGACAAGGGTTTCAGTTGTTGTGGGTGTGAGGCACGGACGGAGCTGGGCAATGTTGAGGTGGATGAGAGAGAGGAAGGACCCGGTGATGGAAACTGAACCCTAAGTTGAACACGGGTTCGTAGAGCCTGAAGGAGAGCTAAAGTGGTTGAGTATTTCAGACATGCAACAGAGATGACGTTGGCGGACGTCAAAGTGCATGGTTTCTCTTTTGCCAAATTTCAGTTGTAGGCAATTTAACCTCATCCAGGACTTACCGCCCGTGAAACAAGCTGATAGGATACAGGGGACGGAAGTCCCAACTGGAGAATGAGCATATGAAGATGTGAGTGCTATCTACATAGAGATGGCTGTTAACTCCATGTCTGTAGATGACATGTCCCAAATGGAAAAAGTAAATGATGAAAGAGGGGGCCAGGCATGGAGCAACATTACCAATACCTCCCCCATACCCCCAGATTCGCCTTTCCCAGAGTCATTCTATTTAAGGGGGGGAGGAAACGATGAGCAAACTTACCGAGGGCCTTTTTCAAATATTTTTGGTCTAAAAGCAGAAACAAATATTAATCAGCAATGTAAAGATTCTCAAATGATCCTCATCACACAAACAAAATATCATCAGATAAATATGTCGTGTCAGTAAATACACCCTTACCTTGTTTAGCTGATTTAAATTCATTATCTTTAAAACAAAAGAAAATGAATCTTTCAAGTTATGGAAAAAAAGATTGAAAGTTTATCACATTTCTTTCATTCCATCTCTTTGTTTTCCTTTAAGATGAAACTTTCCAACATTCAGAAGGGTTCGAGCTTATACACTCTAACTTCCACTAAAGAGAATTAACTTTGTAACAAACTCTGAAAATATAAGACATTCCTTTGGGTATATTTGTTATCTCACTACTTGTGTTATAATTGATGAAAAATTAGGAATTTTCTGCACGGTGGACACTGGGAAAATCTGATTCAGCGTTAATAAACCAAATAACAGAATAATGGGAATATTAACAATTCTTACATTTCATGCAATACACACACCAACTACAGCTCCCATCACCCCAGCCGTCGGCAGGCTCCACTGGCTCCCTATGACACACTAAACTATGTAATGCATCACCCCAGCCCACGATAGCCTCCACTGTCTCCTCAAATACATTATACTCGGTAACCCCATCACCTCAGTCCGAACCAGGCATCAATAACCCCATATCACACACATTAACTAAATTCCCTTCACCACATTCTTCACCGAGCTCCACTGGCTTCCTATCCGACACAATAAACTCAGAAACCCCATCAACCCAGCCTTCGCATGGCTCAACTGGCTCCCTATCATACATTAATGTCCGTATCGCATTCCATCATCCCTCGCCAGGCTGCACTGGCTGCCCATCACATACTGAACTCTGTATCCCATCACCCCAGTACTCGCCAGGCTCCACTGGCTCCCTATCACACACATTGAGCTCTGTAACCCATCAGTTCTGCCCTCGCCAGGCTCAGGTTGCTCCATATCACTGAACAGGTCAATTTCAAGAGCTTCTTTCTCACTCATCATCAATCGGTCCATGTCCTGGCACCTCTCTACTTCTCGACCTCCCTCTGCTCCAAAATCGGCAGATGTGCCTTCAGCCGCTGAGACTCACACCCACGAAACTGCCTGTCTGAATCCCTCCAAATCTGCCCCTAATTAACTTCCACTTTCTACCATCCCCTTTCTCTCCGATTCAGCATTAATCTCCGCCACTCTTCTGTGCTCTGAGATACTCTGAGAGGTGGTGGGCGGTGGTGCGGTGGGTGGCGGGGGGGTGGCAAGCCCCCGATTCTCGGCCTGTTGGATGGTTGTGATCTCACTTACCCAGACTTTTAAACTGCTGTTTTAGATTTTCATAAACTGGAAAACAAAAACACAATGGTCAGTGTCATCCTCGGCAGTAATTGCCGGCATTTTCTTTATCCGTGTCGGGAACCAACCATAAGAAATGATAACACAGTCCGCAAAAATCACCTATTTCAATCCCTGTAAAATCCCCCTCTGTCCCCAATTCTGACCCCAATTGTGAGGGGAACATATATTTCCCCTTTCCCAAATCAACACAATATTCCTGGCTCGTAACGCACCTAAGCCCCACCTGCTCCCTCATCTCTCACCCACCCATCTGCTGAAGCAAATTGTTCTTCCTCTGGCCCCACTATAGGAACAGTCAACCTGTCCCTCCACACAACGCACAGACACAGGTTCGTTGCCATGTGTCTGTGGGAGACCCCAAATCCACTTTCCCATTTCCACTGGGGACGCCATGTCCCTTGAGATTCTGTCCAGACATCACGGTCAGGATGAGCCTTTATTTCCCCCAACTCATGTGGATAAGACTGAAGCCAGTCACCTCGGCTCCTGCCAACGTCTCCTCTCCTTGGCTGTGACCTCCTCAACCTACTCAGCCTCTCTTTCAATTTCTCCGGGTACACACACTTGGCATCCGGTTCATCCTGAGCTTCGATTTCTCCCTCACACACTTTTCACTCGTGAAAGCAAACATTACGTTTTATAGAATCTCAAAATTGTTTCTTACCTTGAACTTATTTCCATCGTTTCCTGCAGAAGAACATCAACAAACCAGCAGCTCCAATCACAATGGCGAAGGTCACACAGAAAGCCACCAGCCAGTTTGGGTCTCTGTGGAACATCTCCGCTGTAAAACACAGAACATTGATAATAATCGTCTCATTCTAACAGGTCATATCTTAGCTTATCACATGTTGTTCGGGTACCCCAATGCTTTCCAAACATTAGTGTGGTATGTAGTCACTACTTTTATTTGTCTGCAAAGTGGCAGCCAGACAGCACACAGGAATTCTCCACAAACAGCCACAGACTGAGTGACCACATATACTAGGGGGATTGTTAGACAGGAATCCTAGAGAAACTTGCTTTGCTTTTTGAGAAGTGTCAGGGGATATTTACCGTCCACCTGAACAGGCAAACGGGAACTCGGTTTATAACGTCTCAACCAAAGGACATCACCTGCCAAAGCCTTATTCCCCAACGCTACAACGATGCTTCAGTCTCAGCGTCAGATAATTATCTTCAGTTCAGGAAAGTGAGACTGATTGAAAATGTAATTAGCGAATCCAAATCTCTGAAGGAAAGTTTCTGAATAACTGGAAATACTAACAGTGAAGAGCCATACATACAGGCTCACACACACATACACACACAGATGGAGAAACACATACACACACAGATGGAGACACACACACACGCACACATCAACACACATACACAAACTATCATACACAGACATACATACACACACAAACTCACACCAATTTACGCACTCACACACACTCATACACACTCTCTCACAGACATACATATACTTAGAGACATACACACACACAGACACACACATATACATATAAGAACACACGGACACACATACAGTCACACGCAGACAAACACAGTCACACAGGGACACACACACAGACACACGCAGGCACACACTCACAGATACAGACACACACGCACACTAAAACAATCTTTCACTGACCTGACACCTGGATCTTGGCCTCCTTTCTCTTCACAATGTTTTGTGTCAGACACGTCAGCATGTCTGTGGAATCGCTGGTTATATCAATGCTACTTTCACATTCCCAACAGTCATCAGAGGCCTGGGAGCATGTTTCAGTCGTCGATTTCACCGCTCCTCCGCTCCCATCAATCCAAACCACACTGGGTTTGGGATACCAGCACTTCGATTTACAGGTGAGTTTATTTCTGGCGTCAGTGTAACCTGCCAAGGAAATCCAGGGCTGCAGTTTGAGGGCTGTAATAAGAAGATTGTGGGTTATTAACTGAATAACTTTTACAGCAACTTACAAGTCAACAGGTTCGGTTCAATCCACAAATAATGACATAGGTGCAGTGATGGTGTCGGCAAAGGAAAAGTCATTTACATGATGAGGTTCCATAGCCGTGAAGTGAACGGCCAATGAATGGAATTCTCAATCAGTTTGTGGGATTATTAATGTCCTGAACAGACGAAAGTCCCATCCATACCTTAGCGTCTTTAACAACGAGTTGTTCAGCGACAGTATCAGCCTGAACGAGGGGGTCAGATACTGACCTGGGACTTTAAACCAAAAGTAACAAGAATAACTTGTGATTACGGAGCGCCCTACACTAGGCTTGTGTCCTGGAGCGTTTGAGAGTGGCGGAGTCTGACCAAGAGCCAGGGAGATAGGGAGGGGGAAGGTGTCCCTAAACACCATCACAAAGGGAACGAATTTAGGCAGGATTTGCAAGTGGTGAGGGAGGGGACGAGGCGAAGGGATCGAGGGAGAAAGTTCCAGAGTTTCAGGACGTAGTAACTGCAGGTGCGGCGATTGATGGTGGAGCAGAAAGTTCAGAGAACAAACAGGAGACCGGAGCCAGTTGAACGGTATCAGCGAGTGGAGACAGAGGAAAGAATCTTCCCCATTGAGCCACAATGACAACTCATGTAGCATTGGGCTGTGGTTGAGATGGTGGTGCGTTTCTGAGGCTGCAGAGTATATTGATGGGCACAGGCTGGGAACGGGAGCCAAGAGTAGGGAATTACACAGGCAAAACACAGCTAACCTTCAACTTTCAAACCCACTGTTGTTTCATCTTCATTTGTTTCTGATCTCACAAAACAGGTGTAAAGTCCTTGGTCTGAGCACCTCACATTCCTCAGTCTGAGTGAGACGATTCCCCGAATCAGCCTGTCTCTAATGAGCTCCGTCCTTCCTCTGTAGGCTTCGTCTTGCAGAAGAGGGCGATCCACTCCAAAAGTGTATAAATGCACCAATTGTCCAGACTCATGTTTCCTCCATTGCACATCCATATAACCTGCAGCCACTGCTGGTTCTAATCAACATTGCAGAGTAATATCTTCCCCTGGAGATGTCAGCACAGGCTGACGTGGGCCATTAACTACAAACTTATCTAGGGAACAATAACACAAGTTATTAACCCATTGACATGTATTGTTTTCTATTTTAATGAGAAATGCTTACTATTGTCTGACTGTCACTGACAAGTTTCACGTTTTCTGTTTTCATTAAGACCTGGAGGTCTGGGAAATGAACTGACTCGATCTGCAACGATCTGACTACAGAAATACACAGAACTTTGTGATCTCATCAGAGGCCACACTTCACACCATCACAAGGGAGTTTGGATGAAGATTTCCTTTCAGCCCGTTTCAACTGACCTTTCCAGAACACTCGCCCTCTCTCTCACCATCACAGCTGCACGTCACACACTTTCTCCAGGACCAATAGCATTGTGACCACAGACAGCTCACAACCTGGTTATTGCAGTGTCACTCACACAATCGGGAGGTGATATTTCTCTCAAAGGCAGACATGCAGTTGTTCATCAGTGAACAACAGGAGATGATGGGGAGAAGTCAGGGACTGAGAGACTGACTGAATGGTACAGAAAAAGCACGATTCTGGGGCAGGTTTATCTACAGTGATAACAAGCTCCAGCTTCCAGTTACAGAGAACGGTTTCTTGATCAGAAACAGCACGATATACCACCGTGAGAACTGAGCTAAACTATTAGTTGCCTCTTTTGTAAATAGCACTTCAAAGGTCACAGTCAACGTATGACAGAATATGGCCGTGATCTTAAGGAGGAATTTTAATCGGAAACAGGAATATTAAATAGCTCACCGGAAAACGAAGCCGGAAACTTCAAAAGGAAAATCACAAAGAGAATCTCCTCCATGATCTGTCAGGACATCGATCCCTGAAACAGGAGGAATTCAACAGGACTTTAAACCCAATTCACAAGAAATTAGTAAAACACAATCACACCAGGTCTGTGTCACGATCCAGACCAGCGTTTGTACACCGTGACTTCCAAATACTGGGAGTAAAGTAGCTGTCCTCTAACAGATAGAACAGCAACAAATATCGAAATTACACAGTGCCCTTCCGATGGGGTGGTGGTCGAATAGTGCCCTGAGAAATTGACGTCCACCTGCCCATCAGACAAGCACCTCATTAAAAGCTCATCATCTCCGACAATGCTGTGATCCCTCAGTAATGTACTGGGGCCTCAGTCTAGACTGTGAGCTCAAAATCCCAACGTGAAGCTCCATAACCTCAACCGGATGACTGGGAGCACAGTGTATTTCAGCTAAACCAGGCAAGTTGGGCAACAGTAACAGCGAAACCAGTAATTTGCCATCACAATAAACTGTCCTTGTCTGACACCAATTTCCATTCAAATCCAAACAGTAAAACGTATTGATGGTCGGACTCCACACAGACACAGACTCTCCACACTGAGACACACACGTACACAAACGCACACATAGACAAACATACACAGACTCAAACACACACACACAGACACACTGACGCACACACTGACATACACACACACAAACATACACACACAAACACACACAGAGAAACACAAAAACACACACAGAGACACAGACAGACATAGGCACACACAGACACAGTGTCTGCACACTGTCACACACAAAGACACACACAAACACACAGATACAGTGTTCCACACTGACAAACACACACACAAACATACACACACACACAGACACAGTGTCTCCACACTGACAAACACACAAATACACACATATACAGACACACAGGTACCGGGTATCCACACTAACAGGCACAAACATAGACACACAAACACACACACACAGACACACACACAGACACAAACAGAAACAAATACACCGATACACAAACGCAGGGTCTCCACACTGACAAACACTCACACACACAAACACATACATAGACCTACACACACACACACACACACAGACATACACACAGACACAAACAGACACACATACACAGATACACAAACGCAGGGTCTCCACATTGACAAACACTCACACACACAAACACATACACAGACATACACACACACAGACACAGGCTGAGACAAGATCTCCACACTGACACACAGACAAGCACACATAAACAGCTTCACATACAGACACAGGTTCTCCACACAGACACACACACACACATACACACAAAAAGAGACGCAGGGTCTCCACAATGATGAGCACACACACACAGACACACAGAATCACAAATACACAAACACAGACACTCAACACACACACAGAGACAGAGGATCTGCACACTGATTGTTATAGCTTCAACATTCAACTCCCGTTGAGGTGACCTTGGAGAATGACAATCCTAACATGTTTGTCAGCGCCTGTTACCTGGTTTTCTTAAAAAAAGAGTGACTAGTGGATGTGGGGTTAGGATGTTATTTTGAATTAAGTCAGAAGATCAGCCATGATCTTATCGAATGGCGGGGCAGGCTCGAATAGCGGGGCCGAATGGCCTACTCCTGCTCCTAATTCTTATGTTTTTATGTTCTTGCACACACACAGACAATGCTTTCAAACACACACAGACACACACAGACTGAAAGACACACACACACACAGACACACAAACACACACAGACAGAGGTTTGCCACACTGAAATACAACAAAAAAAAAACTTGGATTGATGTACCGCCATCCACGCTGGACGGCGTCACAGAGCGCTTTACAGGTTCGGATCCCGGGACCGAGCCAGGCGGAGGGAAGGTGACCATGGGCTCGGTCGAAAAGAAACGTCCTTAGAAGAGACCTCAAAATGGGAAGGGAGGGAACGAGACCAAGGGAGTGAGGAAGGCAGTTCCAGAGCCTCGGGGCGTAGTGTCTGAAGGCACGTCCGCCGAGGGTGGAGCGGAGGACTCGGGGAACAAGGAGGAGGCCAGAACCGGAGAAACAAATGCTGCTTTCATGAGTGAGGAAGTCTGAGATGTCGTGAGGTGCAGAGGAGTGCAGGGACTTGAATATGAGGGTGAGGATCTTGAAGTCGATCCTTTCACTGGGATAGGCAGGCAGTGCAGTCTGGCCAGGACTGGCAGAGTGTGACACACACAGATACAAAGAGACACAGGTTACCACAACCCCCTCCCCCACACACACACACCCACACACACACATAGACACACACATACACACAAACACACACACACTCTCAGACACAGAGAATCTGCACACTGAATGTTACAGCTTTGACCTTCAGCTCTCCTTGAGGTGACTTTGCAGAAAAATAATACTGACATGTTTGTCGGCGCCTGTTACCTGGGGGGACGTCTCAAAGCGCTAACAGCAAATACTGTGAAGAATATTTTTTGGGTTAAGCACCTCCTGAGCTCACAGATCTCAGACCGGGAACTAACTGTGGTATTGTAATTCCTGTGATTTTCTCCCCTCACAGCCACTGCTTGATCATCAAAACAAGGTGCTGGTCAGAGAGGCATCTCCACTCCCTGCCCTCCGCATTGCTCCCCAACTCTCACCATTCACACAACACCCAAGGAATAAACTGACTGCAGCTCCTGCTTTACGACTCACAACAGATCTCACGAGACAAAACTTTTACTTCACGGTTAAACCGATTGTGAAGGCGAAACGAGCCAATATTCTCAGTGGAATGCAATGAATACATCATTCGTTTAATTGTAAAATCATCAGGAATCGATTTGGGAAACTTACCTTCTACAATAAACAGCAGAATCTTCACCATTAAAAGTAAGTGAAATGTATGTCCGGGAGCTGATGTCCAGAGTTTAATTCTGCTTTCGGTTTCTGTGGGAGTCACATTTCAGACACAGACAGGGAATGAGGAGATCAAATATTCCACACAGGATCGATTGGGGAACAGTCCTGTGATCCTAACTGTTAGTGTTGACTAATGTTCATCACTTGCTGTCAGACGCATCGCATTCCTGCATTGAGTTCCTTTGTTTCCACCCTCACCTTCCCTGAAATATCGTCAATCCCACAGGGAACGCTGCACATGACTGAGGCCCAGGTTAATGTGTAACAGACTGTGTGGGTTACAGGAGATTACTAGGGTGGGGCCAGAACCAGGTGAGCTGTAAATGTGAACAAGGATATTGAAGATGCCCGGCTGGTGAATTGGGATCCGTGGAGTTGATCTGGGAGGGGATGGGAGGCAATGGAAGGGGATGAAAGGGAATGGGATGCGACGGGAAGGGAGGTGAAGAGAAATTATCGGATGGAATGCGACGGGTAGCGAGGGGATGGGATGGATTGGAATGGGAGGGGATGGGAAGGGAGGGGATGGGAAGGGATGCAATGGGATGGGAGGTGGTGGGAGGGAATCGAATTGGATTGAATGGAATGGAATGTGCGGGAATGGGATGGGAGGGAATGGGATTACAGGGTGACCGGGGTATGCAGTTGGAAGCAACACGGGTTCAGGTGCTCATTGCTCTGGGACCTCAATTTCAGCCGTTTTCAAACCACTTCACGCCATTGCAACCCCCAAACAGTTGGTCCCCTATCCCCGCCACTCCAAAACCCGCTGCCCCTGCTCAGGAATCTCCGGCCTCATATGTGTCACTCGTAGTTAGTTAGGTTGTTATTTAGTTAGTTAGTTAGATTCTTATTTAGATTCTTACTTAGTTTAACTTACTTAGTTACTTACTTATTTACTTGCTTCCCACATTGTTTGCCAAGCTGCAGGTCAAATCCAGTGAGTACCTTTTCACCTGACGTTAAGGAGGAGAAGCGATTTTACTCAGATAATTTTGGGATGTTACACAGTACAGTAAGGTGCTACAGCAGGTATATATTTCTTGATTTGAACACACGGTAACACACAGTAAACAACTATATTGCTCAGATACACAGCAGCCGTCAGGAGAGATTTTACAATGTACAATTTATCTGGTGACAACATTTTTGAGTGTTGGTCAAAGGTTCCTTTGATAACAAGATAGATAGAGCAATACATGTTAATAATTATTTCATTAGAACTGGTACTTTTCGAACTTGCAACACATTTACAAGCTGTTTAGTGACTTACTGGAAACAAGGTGTGGTCTGGTATATCACTGCTTTGGCAGTGTTTCTCAGCTCGTCCTGATATATTATGTATCCCAATAGAAACTGTTATGCGGATCTGCCTGGTTATACGAACCATGTTACCTTTGGGCAGTTGAGCTCCAAGCATAACCCGCTTACCTCCCACCCTCATTGCGCAAAGATACATTCGAAGATAAATTGCTTGTGACAGTTGAGAGGGAGGGAGGAAAGTGAAGGGTTTAGAGAAAATAATACAGGAACTAGAAGCAAAATAACGTGCTCCATGACCCCCACCCGTTCCATCCCTCCATCAACAATTGAGCAATTATCCTCTCTAGCCACACCATCTGTACCTCTATCACACAGTAACTTCACATCGCTACTTTCCTCGACTGCTTCAAGACCATTCTCAAGACATTCCTCTTCGAACAACATGCCTTCGGCCACCCTCTTATTCCTACCCTCACTGGCAACCACCCCTCATGATCCCCCCACCAGCTCGTTTCGAAATCCCGGACTGTCCAGTGAGTTTGAACGTCTTCCTGACATGAAAGGCACCGGGTCTATGTAATTTGTTTTTCAACAGCATTACTGAATAAGCAGCCTGAGTCAGAAATGGACTCTCCTCTCAGTATCATTTGCAGTGACATGGCAGGAGAGTAGGTAGTGTTGGGGGGAGCCTTTTTAGGTCACACCACATTACTGCGCTGAGTGCCTCCAGTTACACCATAAAACTCCTTGGAATATGCTCAATACAGGAAAAGCTGCACATGACTGATGCCCAGTTTACTGGATGCCGGATCTGTGTGTGTGAAAGAGGAGCTGAGGTACGGAAGGAACCAACCCAGGAGATCTTTTCATGTCAACAAGGAACCTGAAGTTGCCAGGCTGGGGATGGGGGTCAGTGGTGCTGAGCTGGGAGGGGATCGGGTAGGATGACAGGTTGACCGGTGCCTGGAGCGGGAAACAAAATGCAACAATTGTACAAGCTGTTTGGCGAGTTACTGGAAACAAGGTGAGGACTGGTATGTCACCTGTTATGTCGGTGTTTCTCAGCTCGTCCTGATTTATTGTGTGTCAGCAGTAGGAGAAGCTGTTCAATATAGCTGTCTGGTTTATGCCAAACGTGTCACCATGGGGCCAGTTCAGCTCCAACCAGAACTCGCTTACCTCCCACCCTCAGTGGGCAAAGGCACATTCAAAGACAAATCGCTTATGACAGTCGAGAAGCAGGGAGGAAGGCGAGGGAATCAAAGATAAGAAGACAGAAGCTTGCAGAACATTGGCTTGAAGGTCTCCACTAACTGTGGGTAGAGAACGGAGACTTAGAGAGTTAGACAAGAAAAGTAGGGGTTGGGGGATGTATGATGCCAGCAGACAGAGAGAGATAGAAAGTGTGGTGTGGGGATTGGGAGGGTGAGGGTGTGGTCAATAGAAAAGAGACCGATTGAAGGATAAAACTGCGTATGTAAATCAAAAATTATCATTTTACAAAAATATAATTGCGGATCCTGGTTTATTGTGGACGGAGGAGGTAGTGTGTCGCGTGGCGTGAGGGCAGATATTGTGGGGGAAATGGGATATTGTGGAGGGAAACGGAGAGAATGTGTGCGGGGAAGGGAGATTGTGTGGGGCAGGGGAGATTGTGAGCTGAGGGAGGAAATTATGTGGGGTGAGGCGAGATTGTGTGGGGGTAGATTGTGTTGGGGGTGGGGGGTGATTGTGTGTGGGAATGGGGGAGATTGTGTGAGGGGTGATTGCATGCGCGGAGGGGAGAGATCGTGTGGGGGGATTGGAGAGGTTGTGTGACGGGAGATTGTGTTTACAGCGGGGAGATTGTATGGGGGGACGGGTAATGAACATGGATCGTTGAGGCAGATGTGGGAATGGGGAGATCTTCTAAAAGTTTAATCAGGAGTTATTAATCAGGAGAGTAAATGCCCAGGATGCCCCTCCTTTACAGGGAATGTCCATGTGTTCACGAGAGGGATCAGGATGATTGCTCTCTCTGTCTATTCCTGGTTCCATATTTACTGGGATTCTAATCTTCGCCCTTTGACTCTTCGCCCACATTGGACCTGTTCTCTGGTGAACTTTGGTCCATTTCTACATCAAATATTTCCATCGTCCAAATCTTGGGCGTTATTCACAATCCTGGCTCCTCACGTGAAGCCGTGTGAATCAGAGTGAAGTGAACACTGTCACAGGGTGGGGGACACAGAGCATAAAATCACTGAGACTGAAGCAGTTTGGAACGGAAAGACTCCGGGTGATCAGGGCTTCGAGACAACATGTCCAGCGTCTGCCCGAGGAGCTAAACTGCGCCATTTGTCTGGAATTCTTTAAAGATCCTGTTTGCCTCAATTGAGGCCACACATTCTGTCTCTCCTGTATCACCCGGAGTTGGGAAAAGGAGGGAAAATACTGCTGTGCGGAATATCGCCAAGTTATTGCTCAGAACAATCTTAAGCTTAATCGGTCCTTGGCCAAAATGGTGGAGAAAGCTCGAGAATTTAGTCTGGACCTGACACAGACTGCGGTTAAACGTCAGTGTGAAGAACACCGGGAGGAATTGAAGCTGTTCTGCGAAACTGACAAGAAATTGATCTGTTCCATTTGCAAAGATGTGAAAAAACACCGAGGACACAGCTTCCTGCCCATTGACGAAGCTGCTGATATCTACAAGGTAATGATGCCCTCAAGAGGGTTTAAATCTATTGCCCCGTCATATTTTCACCTCAAACATTCATTCTTTGCGTTTATTCCAGGATCAAGTGAAATCCTCCTTAGCTTCTCTCACACAGAGGAAGGAAACTACACTGCAAACCGAAGCCCAACAGAGAGAAAATATTTCAAAAGTTAAGGTGAGTTGTGCCGGGGCTGAAGGCTGGGCTGTCAGAGTGTCTCTGGTCACTGTATGTACACGGTGTGATATATCTGTGTCTCTGGTCACTGTGTCTACATGGTGTGATGTCTCAGTGTCTCTGGTTAATGTGTATGCATGGTTGGATGTCTGACATTTGCAGGAACAGGTGAACAGTTTACAGACCCACGTCACGGCTGAGTTTTCTAAAATGCACCAGAGACTGACTGACAGAGAGCAGCGAGTGATGCGAGATCTCAGACAGCGAGAGGAGGAGATTTTAAACCGAATGGAGAAAAATCTGCGAGAGATTCAGGGCAAACTTGATTCTGTTCAACAAGAAATCTCCGACTTACAGACGCAGATGCTAAAGGACGCTCTCACCTTCCTTCAGGTAAAGAGATGACATTTTTTGTAGTCGTACATTATAATGTATAATGTATTGTGGAACTATAGTCCAGTTAGTCTCACATCAGCGATAGGGAAAATATTAGAATCGTTGTTTAAGGATGTGGTAGTGCGATATTTAGGGGAGCACAATACATTTAGGCCAAGACAACAAGGCTTTACAAAAGGGAACTCATCTTTAACAAACCTCATAAAGTTTTGGAGGACATTTCCAGTGAACTGCATAAGGGTGAATCAGTGGATGTGGTCTATTTGGACTTCCAGAACGCAATCGATAAGTTGCCGCATAAAAGGTTATTCCAAAAGATTAGGGCCCATGGAATCGGGGGGAGCATATTAACGTGGATTCTGGAATGGTTAAAGTTAAGCAAACCAAGAGGAGGGATAAACGGGTCCCTTTCGGATTGGCGGGATGTGACTGGTGGTATGCCTTGAGGATCGGCAATGGGCCTCAACTATTTACAATCTACATCAACGATCTAGATGAGGTCATCGAAGTTAATATATATAAATTCGCGGATGAAACAAAACTAGGAGGAAGTGTCAACACAGGGGACGACATTAAAAAANTGCAGCGAGACATAGATAGGTTAGCTGATTGGGCAGGTAGGTGGCAGATGAAGTGTAATATGGGGAAGTGAGAAGTCATCCAACTAGGTAGCAAAATCAGTAGAGCGGCTTATTTTTTAGAAGGGGAGAGATTAGAATGTGTTCGCGTCCAGAGGGACTTGGGTGGCCTTGTACACCAATCATAGCATGTTAGTCTGCAGGTGCTGCAAGCGATTAGGAAGTCAAACGGTATGATAGCATTCATTATGAAAGGATTAGAGGATAAGAGTAGGGAAGACTTGCTGCAGCTGCAAAGGGCCCTGGTGAGACCACACCTGGTATACTGTGTCCAGTTTTGTTCTCCTCATTTAAGAAAGGACGTAATTCCCTTGGAAGAGTTGCAGCTTACATTTACTAGGTTAGTGCCAGGGACGAAGGAGATGAGTTACGAGGGTAGGCTGACCAACTTGGATCTATATTCTCCAGATTATAAAAGAATTAGAAGGGATCTTACAGAAAGGGCATGAAAGAGTAGATAGTGGGAGAATGTTTTCGCTGGTTGGAGAACTAAAACCAGGGGTCACAACCTTAAAATGGTTGAGGAATGAGTGAGGAAGAGCTTCATCAGTTACAGGGTGGTGAATGTATCGAACTCGCTACCACAAAGGGCTAGTGACACTCAGTCCTCGAACGTATTCAAGACTGAGTTATATAGATTTCATATTGCTGAAGGGATGAAGGGATGTGGGAAAAAGACATGGTCAGGTTATTAGCTGGAGGTAGATTAGAAGATCAGCTTCGTTGAATAGCGGGGCAGGTTCGAAGGGCCGAATGGCCTACTACTGCTCTTACATGTTATGTTTTGCTACGTTATGTTAGTTCAGTCACAGTTACACACAGTTTGTAGTGGACAATCTAATTGTGATCGATAAAGTGATCAATGATTTAAATTGGGATGTGAGAGACGCTGTGCAATGAGAATTGTGTTGCTGTGGTTGTCTCAGTGTGAGCTGACTTCTATTTTTGTTTGATTTCATGAGGAGGAAGCTGCTGGCAACAGAAGGTAGGAAATTATCTTCACCAATTATCCCAAAATTCAGTCCAGAAACCAACCATAAGGTGGAGTTTCACTTTATAATGTGACCGTCTTTTATTTCAGGGTCAGTGACGTGGGGTTTGATCTGTCAGTGTGTGAGGCTGAGCTGCCTGTGGGGATATACAATGGGCCTATACAGTACACAACCTGGAGACACATGATACACGGCATCAGCCCAGGTAGGTGTCTCCCATTCTCATCCTGAAGACGTCTCAATAGCATTACATTCGCCAAAACATAATCAACAATCTCCCTCAGACACACACATACCCAGCACAAACACAAAAGCCTCACACACACACACACACAAACACACGCCTCACACACACACAACCCTCTCAAAAACACAACTGACATGCACAACCCTCACAGACACAACCGTCACTCACGCAACGCACACACATCCAACCCTCACACATGTCACAGACACAACCCTCACACACTCGCCTCGCTCACAACTCACACATGCACCCACACAACATACCTCAGGCACACAGATCACACACACCACTTGCACACACCTCACAAACACACACCCACACACATACCTCTCTCACATACATACACCCCTCACACACTCACACCCCTCAAACACTCACTTCTTACACACACCTCACACACATTCATCACACAAATATCTGAGACACACACAACTCATACTATCAATCACGCACCCAACTCATACAGACCCTTCACACACACACACCTCACACAAACCTCTCACAGAATAAGAATAATCCTTGCATTTGATATTGCCCTTTTCATGTCTTCTGGACGTCTCAAAGCGTTTCATAGAATATACTGTAAAGTGAATTGATTGTATACTTTATGGGTGAAACGCGGCAGCGAATTGCACAGAGCAGCGTCCCACAAACAGTCCCACAAACAATCGTGGAATGAAGTAACCAAATTATTATTATTTATAAAGGCCATTTGTACTTGGCCACAGGCAGCTCAGCCTCACACGATAACAGATCAAACCCCACAACCATACATCACAAGCACCCTTCAAGCACACAGCTCTCACATACACACTGTTTACGTTGCACACCTCTCTCACACACCTCTTGCACACGCATCACTCACACACATCTCTTACAAACACCACTCAAACACGCACATTTCACATACGCCAATGATACACATAACACTCAAACACACTTCACACACAAACCTCCCTCACGCAATATTCTCACACACACCGCAAAAACAAACCTCACATAAACACCACCAAACACACACCCGGCATGCACACAACTCTCACATACAGACATCTCACATACACGTATTAGACACGCACCACACACACTTCTCACGCACAACCTCACACACACCACACACCCCTCACACACTCGCCTTACCCACCACCACCACACACATGCATCTGTGAAACACCACTCAAACACACTCCACACACAAACATTCACACTCGCCACACACACACTCCTCTCAACAAGATCTCTCACACACACACCTCACATAATCTCCTCACACACATAACCTTACACAGGCAACACTCACAACATTCTTCAAATACTGCTCACATACACCTCAGACCCACATACACCTCACACACACATGATACACACACAACTTACCTTACACCCCTCACACAGCTGACAAACAGGTTCCTCACGCACATACCCCATTCAGTCACATACAATCAGACGTAAAACTACCCTGCACACCCCACCACACAAACCCTAACACAGGCTGTGAACCTCTGAGCTGGATTGTGTTCTCAGGTGCAGATGGGTTCAGGCACAGTCTGAGCTCCCACACGTCCCCTCACTCCACTTTGTGTTGTTTCTCTCTCTCAGCTCCGGCTTCTCTAACTCTAGATCCTGAAACAGCCCATCCCGACCTCATCCTGTCTGAGGACCTGACCAGCGTGAGGCACGGAGACACATGGCAGAAGATCTCTCACTCCCCGAAGATGTTTAGTAAATATGTCACTGTCCTGGGGTCTGAGGGCTTCACATCGGGGAGACATTACTGGGAGGTGCAGGTTGCTAACAAGACTGAGTGGACAGTGGGATTGGCCAGAGAGTCTGTCAAAAGGAAAGGAAAGATCACAGCGTCACCAGAGGATGGATTCTGGGCAGTGTGTCTGAGTAACGGGAAGGAATATAAAGCTCTGACCTCACCTCCCACCCGCCTGCCCCTGAGAGAGAGACCCAGGAAGCTGGGAGTTTACCTGGACTATGAGGGGGACAGGTGACATTTTACAACGCTGATAACATGTCTCATCTACACACTTTCACCCAGCGTTTCACTGACAATCTTTATCCTTTCTTCAATCCGAGTCTGAATTATGGAGGTAAAAACTGTGACCCTCTGAGGATCTGCCGGATGACAGACTAATGAGGAGGAAATCCTCAACGAAGACCTGTGTTTGTCTGTGATGGCCACCAGGCTGAACCGTTTATAATCTCTGTCGTTATACAATAAATTTTGCAATTTATATAACATCTGTCACACTGGGCCCACGGCTCAAACGTTTCTCGGGATCGATTGTGAAGCGACTGTTGTGTCTGTGACCGAATGCGGAGCAAATTTGCACAGAGTAAAGTCTACATTAAGTCACGTTTCACTCCATAAACATCAGGCTGGAGCTTTCAGCTCCTGATCTCGACAATAATAATCCTCACACTGCACACTGTGGGCGCACCTGGATCAGGAACAGTACTGGAGACAATCATAGAGGTCTGGCTCGATTCCTCAATTCCAGTATCAAGCTCCAGATGATGTATAGATCAGGCAATGACTGGATTGATGGGTGTGTGAAACTAGATTGGTGTGAGTACATGGACAGAGATATCTGAATCATTTTGCTGTTGTGCTGGAGTTCAGGAGAGTGGCACAGCGGGCAACTGAAAATTAAGGTGGGGTTTGACAATAGATATATTGGTCTTATTGGCGTAGACGTGGAATCTGGGCCATCGGTTCTGATCGCAAAAGTGATCAACTGTACATACACGCTAGTGATTTTATACTGCATGTTTTAGCAGGTGGCAATATTCTTGAACGTTGGTCAAAGATTACTTTGATAACGATGTAAGGAGAGTCATACAATTAAAAAAATATTTAACTAGAACTGGTCCTTTTCGTTATTGCAACACAACTACAAGCTGCTTAGTGACTTACTGGAAACAAGGTGAGTTCTGGTTTATCAGTTGCTGTGTCAGTGTTTCTCAGCTCGCCCTGATTTATTGTGCATCAGCATTTGGAGGAGCTGTTCTGTGGAGCTGCCTGGTTTATGGCAAACATGTCACCTTGGAGCCAGTTCAGCTCCAAGCAGAACCAGCTTACCTCCCACCCTCTGTGGGTAAAGGCACATTCAAAAACAAATGGCGTGTGACAGTCGAGAGGGAGGGAGGAAAGTGAAGGGATTGAAGACAAGAATACTGGAGCTGGTAGAAAATTGGCTGAAAGTTCTCCAGTAAATCTGGGGAGAGAATGTGGTCTTAGAGTTAGACGAGAAAGGTAGGGGTTGGAGATTGCAGGAAGCCAGCAGATAGAGAGGTATAAAGTGTGGGGTGGGGGATTGTAGGGAGTGGGGGTGGTCAAGGGAAAAGAGACAATCGAATGTTAGTAATGAGCAAGTAAAGCAATAATATAATTTTACTCAAATATCACTGTGAATCCTGGTTTATTGCGGAAGGAGTGGGGAGCGTGTCGCGTGGCCGGAGGCTAGAATTTGTGGGGGGAAGGGCAGCTTGTGTGGGAGGAGCTGGGAGTATGTGTATGGGGAGGGGAGATTGTGTGTGCTGAGGGGAGATTGTGAGGTGAGGGAGGAAATTTTGTGGGCTGAGGCGACATTGTGTGAGGGGAGATTGTCTCTGGGGAGGGGGGAGATTGTGTGCGGGGATGGTGGAGATTCTGTGAGGGTTAATTGAATGAGGAGAGGGGAGATATTGTGTGGGGGGAGGGGGGAGATTGTGTGACGGGAAATTGTGTGCGGAGGGGAGATATTGTGAGGTGGGAGGGGTAATGAACAGGGATCGTTTCGGCAGATGTGGGAATGGGGAGATCTTCTAAAAGATTTGATTAATCAGAAGTTATTAATCAGGAGAGTAAAGGCCCAGGAGGCCCCTCCTTTACAGGTAATTTCAAAGTGTTCAAGAGAGGAATCAGGATTATTGCTCTCTGTGTCTATGCCTTGTTCCATATTTACTGCGATTCTTATCTCCTCCATCTGCATACTCATCCTCATTTGATCTGTTCTTTGGTGAACTTTGGTCCATTTCCACATCACATATTCCCTTCCTCCAAATCCTGGGCGTTATTAACAATCCTGAATCCCCACGTGAAGCTGTGTGAATCAGAATGGAGTGAACTCTGTCACAGGGCGGGACACACACAGCATCAATGCACTGAGCCTGAAACAGTTCGGACCAGAGAAACTTTGGGTAAACATGGCTTCTAGACATCAGGTCCAGCGTCTGACGGAGGAGCTCAACTGTGCCATTTGTCTGGAATTCTTAAACGATCCTGTTAGTCTGGACTGTGGCCACAACTTCTGTCGCTCCTGTATCACCCGGAGTTGGAAGAAGCATAAGGAAAACTCCTGTCCAGAATGTCGCCAAGTTACTGCTGAGAGGAAACTGAACGTT
Organism: Callorhinchus milii; assembly: GCF_018977255.1. Classification (NCBI taxonomy): domain Eukaryota; kingdom Metazoa; phylum Chordata; class Chondrichthyes; order Chimaeriformes; family Callorhinchidae; genus Callorhinchus; species Callorhinchus milii. The sequence goes on from NW_024704804.1 coordinate 184,985, forward strand.
AATTGGGCCTTGGCCATTTTAGTGGAGAAAGCTCGTGAATTCATTCTGGTCCCAACACAGTTGGCAATTAAACCTCAGTGTGAGAAACACCGGGAGGAACTGAAGTTGTTCTGTGAAACAGACAAGAAATTGATATGTGTAGTTTGCATTCATGGTCAGGAACACAGAGGTCACAGCTTGCTGCCGATTGACGAAGCTGCTGAAATCTACAAGGTAACGGTACACTCACGAGGGATTCACGCTTTTTCCACTTTATGTTTCCACCTCAAACATTTTTATTTCTTGCGTTTATTCCAGGATCAAGCGAAATCCTCCTTAGCTTCTCTCACACAGAGGAAGGAAAGTGCTCTGCAGATTGAAGCCGAACAGAGAGAAAAGATTTCACAAGTTAAGGTAAGTTGTGTATGGGCTGATGTCTGGGCTGTCAGTGGGTCTCTGGTTACTGTTTGTTCACGGTGTGATGCCGTGTCTCTGGTTACTGTGTGTACACGGTGTGATGTCTCAGTGCTTCTGGTTACTGTGTGTGATGGTTGGATTTCTGACATTTGCAGGAACATGCAAACAGTCTACAGACTCACGTCACGGGTGAGTTTGCTAAAATGCACCAGAGTCTGACTTACAGAGAGCAGCGAGTGATTCGAGATCTCAGACAGCGAGAGGCGGAGATTTTAAAGAGAATGGAGACAAATCTGCGAGAGATTCAGTGCAAATTAGATTCTGTTCAACAAGAACTCTCCGAGTTACAGTCACAGATTGGAAAAGACGCTCTGGCCTTCCTGCAGGTAAAGAGATCACATTATAATGTAGTTCATTAACAGTTACACAGAATCTGAGGAAGACAATCTAATTGTGATTGGGAAAGAGATCAGAGATCGAATTGGGACGTGAGAGACTTTGTACACCTGTATTTTTTTGTCGGTAGTGGTGTCTCAGTGTGAACTGACATCTGTCTGTGTTTGATTTCATTAGGAGGAAGCTGCTGGCAACAGAAGGTATGAAATGATCTTTACCAAATATCCCAGAATTGAACCGACAAACCAACCACAAGGTGCAGTTTCACTTTACAGTGTGATGATGTCTTATTTCAGGGTCAGTGACGAGGGGTTTCATCTGTCAGTGTGTGAGGCTGAGCTGCCGGTGGCCAAGTACAAATGGCCTTTGAAGAACACAGTCTGGAGACAGATTATAGATACCATCAGCCCAGGTAAATGTCTCCCATTCTCAATCTGATGTCGTGTCAATGGCTTGACATTCACCTGGATTTCAAAACGTAATTGCTCTTCCCCCCCCCCCCCCCCCCCACCCAACCCCCACACGCACAAATACACCCATCAGACACAGGAACCTCACAAACACACACCCACAGACACACATACCGTAACACACACACACAGTTCTCGCACACAACTCACAAACGCACAACCTGTCACACACAATCTCTCACTCACACCTTCACACAAAAAGCAAACATACACACACAACTCTTTCACAGACCTAACACACATCTCAAACATACACGCTTCACACACACAGTCCTCAAACACACCATTCACACACACCGCTCTGACACACCTCACATACAAACACACTCACACACACCTCTTACACAACCCGTGTATTCCTTCAGCTCAATGATTGAAGCATTCACCTTGCAAGGGAGACACTTGTGTTCAATGCGGGGCAGGGCGAAACATTGGGCAAATTTCCTTACTCCACACACGTCATATTAATCCCTCCAAAACAAAAAAACATTTAACGTTGGTCATTTTCGATCCACGACTGTTTGTGAGACACTGCTTTGCGTAAATTGCTGCCGCGTTTTGCCCACAAATTTACGATCAATTCACTTTACAGTCTATCCTGTGAAGCGCTTTGAGATGTCGAGAAGACAAGAAAAGTGCAATGTCATATGCAAGGATTATTATTGCCTCTCTCACACACATGCACCGCTCACACATACACACATCACAAGCACAACTCTAATATACACAGCACTCACGCATACTCCCATCACACAGGAGGAGAGAAGATATATCTGTGGAGATGGAGCAGGAGGGGATGAAGTGGAGTTTGAAGTGGCCGAGGATAATGAGTGGATCGCAGCAGAGGCAGAGCAGGCGAGGCAGGTGGAGATAATAATAATAATAATAATCCTTGCATTTGATATAGCGCTTTTCACGTCGGGAGGACGTCCCAAAGCGCTTCACAGAACGCACTGTAAAGTGAATTGACTGTATATTTGTGGGCGAACGCGGCAGCCAATTGCGCACAGCAATGTCCCACAAACAGTCGTAGAATGAAAATGACCAATTTAATTATAGTTGTTGGTTTTTGGAGGGATTATTATTAGGCGTGTGGAGTAAGGAAACTTGCCCAAGGTTTCGCCCTGCCTGGAATTGAACTCAGGTCTCTCACTTGCATAGCGAGTGCTCTAACCACTGAGCTACAGGACTCCAGATGACAGAGATGAAGGTGGGGGAAGGTTTTCGTGGCAGCAAATTAGGATTTTTAGCGAGAGGTGGGAAGGATGGCAGAGGGTAAGGTGTTGGAAAGAGGGTAATGAGCCGTTGGAATAGGGGGTCAGGGCCAGTGATGCCCTGAAGCTAATGGCCACCCAAACACCATGACGGTTGGGGCTGGGGGCATGGAGGTAGGTGTAGCGGTTTGTGTGTCCTCAGTTATGGGGAAGGTGTCACCCGGGGTGAGCCAGGTTTCAGTGAGGGTCATAGTGTCAATGCTCTAACCCCTCGCCCACACCCTTAAACACACCGTCACACATTCCCACAAACGGACCCTCACACAGTCCCTCACACACAACCCTAACATACCCCCTCATGCACACAATCAAGCAATCCCTCGCACAATCCCTCATAAGCAACCTCATGCACACCCTCACATACATCACTTACAAACACAACCTCACACACACCGTCACACACACAGATATACACACACCCTCACAAACAGCTTCACACAGCCTCACAACACACTCATGCAGACCCTCACGTACACCCTCACACACACTCTCACACATCTCCTCACACAAACCCTCACACATCCCCCTCACACACACCCTCACACCGACCGTCACACTGACCCTCGCACACTCTGACACACACTCACACACACAACACTCACACACTCCATCACACACACTCTCACACAACCACTCATACAATCCCTCCACCAACCCTCACACATACCCTCACATAGATTCGCGTACACCCTGGAATACACCGCTGACAAACACATCCTCAGAGACCCAGTCACATACCCACACGCATCAGCAAACACCCTCACACACACACCCTCAATCACAGCCTCACACACCCTTCCTACACACCCTCAGACACACACCATCACACACAAACCATCACACACAAACTTACGCACGTACACTCAAATACACCCTCACATACACGCGGTCGAACATACGCTCACACAAAACCTCTCACATCGAAACTCACACACACACAACCATCTCACACCACCTCCTCACACACACAGCTTCACACACACATTCACACACACCACACACACACACACACTCACACACATGCTCACACAGACAAACTTAACACATCCTTACACACACCCTCACACGCACACTGATACACACCCTCACACAAACACTCACACACACCATCACTCATCCCCTCACATAGACCCTCACTCAAACCACACGAATTCTCACATATCCCCTCACACACACCCTAACACAAGTCCTCACAGAACCCCTCTCACAGCCCCTCACACACAACCTCAGACACTCTCACACTCTCATTCTCACACTATCCCTCACATACGCTCAAACAACCTCTCACATACCCTCACACCTTCCGCCACACACATCGCTCACACAAACTCTCACGCAAATACTCAAACCCTTCCGCACACATAACCCTCACATAATCCCACACACAGACCCTCACACAGATCCTCAAACACCCCCGCACATAGCCCCTCATTCACACCCTCACACACCCGCTCCCAAACAACTGCGCACACACGTTCAAAAAACCCCTCTCATACATCCCCTCTCACAACCCCTCACACAGATCATCACACACACTCTTACACACACGGCAAAACACAGCCCTCACACATAAACCCTCACACGCATCCCTCACAAACACACACTCAAAGACACCCCCTCACAAGCAAACTCACAAACAGCCTCACGCAGACTCCCACACACACTCTTCACACACATCCCTCACACAACTTCACAACCCCTCTCACACACACAAAATCGCACACAACCATCACACACAACCTCACACACAGACTCACTCGACGCTCAAACTGACTGTGACCCTCTGAGCTGGATTGTGTCTCCAGGTGTTGGTGTGTTCACACACGGTCTGAGCTCCAGACGTCCCCTCACTACACTTTGTGTTGTTTCTCTCTCTCAGCTCCGGCCTCTCTGACTCTGGATCCTGACACAGCGAATCCCTACCTCATCTTGTCTGAGGACCTGACCAGCGTCAGAGACGGAGACACACGGCAGCAGCTCCCTGACTCCCGGAAAAGGTTTGATCCCTGTGTCTGTGTCCTGGGGTCTGAGGGCTTCACATCAGGGAGACATTACTGGGAGGTACAGGTGGCCAACAAGACTGAGTGGGATGTGGGATTGGCCCGAGAGTCTGTCAGCAGGAAAGGAAAGATCACACTGACACCAGAGAACGGATTCTGGGCTGTGGTAATGAGAAACGGGGATCAATATCAAGCTGGTGCATCAGTTCTCCGCCTTTCCCTGAGAGAGAGACCCAGGAAGCTGGGAGTTTACCTGGACTATGAGGGGGGAGAGGTGACATTTTACAACGCTGATAACATGTCTCATCTCCACACTTTCACACAGACTTTCACTGAGAAACTTTATCCTTACTTCTATCCCGGTGTTGATGATGGCGGCAAAATCTGTGATCCTCTGAGGATCTGCCGAGTGACAGATTAATGAGCAGGAAACCCTCAGCCATGACCTGTGTTTGGCGGCGATGGCCACGAGACCTAACCTTTTATAATCTGTGTCCTTATACAATAAAGCTTGTGGTTTATATGACACCTTTCACACTGGGATCGCAGCTCAATCCTTTCTCGGAATCGACTGTGAAGCGACGGTTGTGTCTGTGAGCGAATATAAAGCTAATTTGCACGAAGAAAATCTAAAGTAAGTCAACTATGACATAATGAACATCAGTCTGGAGCTTTCAGCTCCTGATCTCGACAATAATAATCCCCACATTGTACACAGCTCCTCTTGACTTCTGCCAGACGTCTCAAAGCCTATCCCAGGCTTTATAAATCTGCGTTAATCCCAATGATACCCATGGGGTTTATCATTGACTTTCTGTTTAAATAATAACGCGCTCTCTGTGTACAACACGGGAAACGGTTTTAAAAGCCCCCATTTCCGCGGTGTTTCAAGTGCAATAGTTTAATAAACCCCAATGTTTGCGTTAATCACAATGATATAAATACGGTTTTGCGTTAACTTTGGGTTTTGATTGCAATCCCACAGCCGAGGACAAACACGGGAAACGGGTGTAAATTCCCCTCAGATCATCGGGGTTTAAAGTGCATCAGTGCAAAATATTCCCAATTCTGCATTAATCCCAAATATATAAACCGCTTTTTGCATTAACTCTCTCCCTCTCTCTCACACTCACTCTCACTTTCTATCTTTCTCTCTGTCAATCAGCCGCTGTAGGCTTTGCTACAAACTGGAGACAAATAGGGGCGGGGCTGGGTTTGGGGGCGTGGCCGGAGCTGGGGTCGGGCTGGATTGGGGCAGGGGCTGGGGCGGTTGGGGGGGGGGGGGGCGGGGCCGGGGCTGGGATTCGTTCACGGGGCCAGTGCAGGATTTTGATCTGTTGACCATATTCGGGATTTAAAGCGAGGCCGTCCCTCTCTTAAAGGGGAGAGGAGGTATTTTGGGGTTAAAGCCCTTTTTATAATAATGATAGTAATCCTTGTATTTGACACAGAGTGTTATCACGTCTTCGGAACGTCTCGAAGCGCATCACAGTATATACCGTAAACTGTCTCTGTAACAGGTCCTGTAGCTCAGTGATTAGAGCCCTCGCCTCGCAAGCCAGAGACAGGGGGTCAATCCCCAATTGGGGGCGAAACCTTGTGCAAGTTTCCTCTCTATGCACAGACACACCAAGACACACACACAGATTGAGACACGCGCACACAGGCACACACAAAGATACACCCCGATACACATAACGTCAGAGACACTCATACACAGAAACACAAACGCACAGACACACAGACACAGAGAGACACACACACATACCCAGAGACACAGACACACACACACACAGTCCGGGACAGGCGGAGATCGCGATGTCCATCCGAGTGTCCATCACACAAGACTGGCTTGATTCCCACACTGGTTGCCAACCTCCAGATCAGCTCGAGGGAGACACTTTTCACCTCCCCTAAAGGAGTAGAAGGGATATTTTTTGCTAAACACGCGCTTTCAGGTGTCTGTAAGACGTCAACAGCCAATATCGAATGACAAGATTATTACTATTATTATTTGCTGAGAATACTGTGGGCAGTTACACAGTGCAGCACGCCCTCTGGTGGCAGTAAAGTGGTGCTGCAGGGTTTTGGCGGGGCATGAAAGGATTTCACTCTGTAACAATATAATAATAAAAATAATATAATTCTTGCATTTGAGCCAGTGCCTTATCACATCTTCCAGACGTCTCAAAGCGCTTTACAAAATATGCTGTAAAGTGATTTGACTGTCCATATGTGGATGAAACGCAGCAGCCAATTGCGCACAGCAGCGACCCACAAACAGTCATGGATTGAGTGATCAAATTACCATTTTTTTTTCTTGATGGATCATTATTTGGCATTGATACACCCAACCACTCCCATGTTTCTCCTGTATACACAAAGACTCTCTGTGGGTCTCTTCTGTATAAACAGCCATTTCCAGTGCCTCCGGTTGTATACACACAACCTCTCCCAGCGTTCCTCCTTTACACACAATGAAATGGAGAAACTTCACACCTTCACACCTACCTCTCCCGCTGTCTCTCTTGTATACACACAGCCTCTCCCAGTGTTTCTCCTGTACACGTAGCCTCTTCCCGTGTCTTCCACTGTATAAACCAACCTCTTCCACTGACTCCCCTGTATATACACAGCCACTGCCAGTGTCCTGCCTGTATACACACAGCTCTCCCAATCTTTCTCCTGTACAAACAGCCTCTTCCAATATCTCCCACACACACACAGCCTCTCCCGGTGTCTCTCCTGTACACACACAGTATAAAAATATAAATAACTCAGTATATCAAAACAATTGTATTCGTCTGACAGACTCACACGCTTCAAGGAAAGTAAAATAATTCAGCAAAGTCTTTTGCAAACTTAATCAGCCGTAAGTTGTGATTAACAAATTGAAACAGCCTAAGACAGGTATTACCTGATTTCTATCACAAGTGTTGGAGAAAATGTCTTATTTCCAAGGGAAGAAATGACGGATTTGGAATCAAACAAACTTATTTTGCCAATAATTTAATTTCTATTTGCACAATAAAAATCTTCATCATTAGAATATGAATCACTATCAAAAAACTGCATCAAAAAAAATTATATAAAACTGCAGACAGTATTTTGGATTTAAAGCGAGTCCGTGCTCTTCTTAAAGGGGAGACGTGGTGTTTTGGGCGATTAAAAAGTCTTTTTGTAATAACAATGATAATAATAATTGTCTTTATCCAAGCGCCTTATCACGACTTTGAGACGTCTCAATGCGCTTCACAGGATAGTGTCGTGACTGAGTTTTTACAGGATTCAATGCAAAGTGTTTTTGTAAAGTGTCTTGTAACTCAGGGTGTTAGACACACAACCACACACAGTCACACACATATACACACAGAGAGAGAGACACGCACACACACACACAAAGCACAAACATACACACACAGACAGCGATACACACGAGCATCAACGCAGACAGATACAGAGACAGACAGATGACAGACACAGACACAGGCACACAGACACAGAAACGCAGACACAAACACACACAGAAACAAACAGACACACACAGACACACAGGACACACGCACAACACAGGCACAATAATACACACTCTTAACACACACACACACAAACACACACACACACACACAGGCACAGAAACTCACACACAGACACGCACGCACACACACACACACACACACACAGCCCGGGACAGGCAGTGATCACAGTGTCCACCCGAGTGAACATCACGCAGGAATGGCTCCATTCCACATGAGTTGCAGAGCTCCAGATCAGCTCCAGGGAGACTCTGGTCACCTCCCCTCAAGGAGGAGAAGGGAATTGACTAAACAAGCGCTTCGAGGCGTCTGCAAGACGTGAGCAGCGCAATATCAAATGCCGAATTATTATAAATAGTCTAAATACTCAGAATAAAGTGAACAGTTACACAGTGCAACACCAGCATCTGGTGGCAGTACTGTGGAACTGCAGGATTTTATTTGTAATTTGAACCCGAACTGAATCACAGCAAATGATTACTTCCCTCAAATCCACGAGGAGAGAAGGAGAAGCAGTGAATTGCTGTCTGTGTCTGACCGCTCTTTAGCACTAGACGCTGACAATCAGACCCAGGGACTGAGCAACACAATTAATGTCGTGGGATTCATTGCGAAAGAGTTTATTGACATAAACACATGAAAAGGAATGAAAATGGATTCGTCAATTATAAACCAAAACTGAGGAGAAGCTCCGAGTCCTGATCCTCCGTGAAGGAGGAGAAATAAATGCAGTTTATTGTTTGTTGTTGAGAAACTGCGAAGTAACTCGGAATCTCTGTCTGTCCGTCGGCCTTGGACATCCTCCCGACATGAAAGGCCTTTACACAAGGACATGTTGTTCCTCCCTCTCTCTCTAACACTCACTCTCACAATATTACACTCTGTCTCTGTCTCTCACATTCTTTATCTCACTCTCTCTCTGAGTGTCTCATATACACACACATTCTCTCTCTCACTCTCTCCATTGTAGACAGGCAGAGTGCATATGGGAGACAGACAGTGAAGGAATGAGTGACTCTGTGTGTTCATGGACCTCACGTTTCAGGAGGTTGTCATCCCACAGCCATAGAGGATTCAGAGAGAGTATCTGTGCTTGTGGTAGGAAGAGGGGACGGTCAGTGCAGAATTCACATGAATGTGTGGCATTAACACATTTGTCCCGTCAGGGTGATGACAACTCTGTGGAGAGGAGCCAATGGCAAATGGATGCTCTGTGGGACACAGAGAAGAGTTTCAATGAAACTGTCATTGGGGACAATCCCTTCAAAGGTATAGATAGATGTTTCTCCCGTGGTCACAGAAGATGCGGATGCAGCCAACGCAACAGTATCGGATACGCGGGCAGAGAAATTGTGTAGCTCAAGAATAAAACGAGAGAAATTTCGACAAATCAATCGGTGCTCAGGCTAGATAAGACACCCGGATCGCACGGGGTGAATGCTAGTTTACTAAAGGAAATAAGTGGTGCAATCCGGGACAAAATACATCTCCACAAAGAAAATTTTGGTTTAATTTAGAAGAGCCAATACAGTCCAACAAACCAGATAATTTTTTTAATGAATTAACGAAGAGGGTGGAATAAGATTCTACAGTTGGTGTTGTTATGCATTTTAAAAAGGCGTATTAGATAGTATCATACAAGACACTTGTAAGCAAAATAGAAGCCCACGATTTTAAAGGGACAGTGGCAGCATGGAAACAGAATTGTCGCGGATACTGAAAGCAGACTGTAGAGGTGAACGGTTATTATAGTTCCTAATATGAGGACTTGCAGATATGCAAACAATGCTGCAGGTGCAATCTATCGAATGATATGCACACATGTGCCATTGCCAGTGGACTTGTGCACACTCTGGTTCTACCTATAAAACCCAGTACACTGGCAGCTTTCACATAGAAATTTCGACACCCATTGATGGAAAGGTTTCACTTGGTGGCACTTTCAGTTTGGAGGGAAGTCTGCAGCGGTGTTCTCCATTTGTCTGTATTGGGACCACTGCTGTTTTTGATCGATATATATAATAAATATTCAATATATTAACAAAACGGGCAGCGCCTTCCTAGGTGAAGTATAGGAACGGAACATGGAGGCTGCTAGTAATTAAGAAATTAAATCCTGCAGCATTGTTTGCATATCTGCAAGTTCTCACATTAGGAACGATAATAATGTGTTGGAATGGAAACAGAAGAGCTGTACCAGAATGATACCAGGGATGTGGGCTGTTCAGTAAATGTTTCATTTTAGTTACCTGATGTTTGGTGGACATCTGATTGAAGACCGTGCAAATCTCTTTGCAGTCCAGAGCAGCCGAAATACACTGAGAGATTGAGCTCGGCTGCAGGAAAAACTTCACAGCTGGTCAACAAGGGCAGCATCTGGCAAAGAATTCAGCAACTGTCCTTCTAGCCAAACCCGAGAAGATTTGACGTTGCATCACTGGGCACACAATAGGAGGCAAAGGATCGACAGAATGTATACCCACAGCGTAACGTGTGCTGATGACCTCAGATATTAGATATTGATGTGAGCAACAAAAATGATTCTATGAATGGAGGGCCTGGTCTCTGAGGTGTGCCTAAGTATATTGACCATTTTGACGCCGCAAAAGAGATTTTTGGGAGGCGACATGATTGCTTTCTTTAGTAATCTAAATGGGTGAAATTCAGAATAAATTTACACAAACACTATTTCAGTTCGCGGAGTGTTAATCTGTGGAAAATTCACGCTTGGGAGTCAGAGGCTTGAAGCAACGAGTGTTGTTTTTTTGAAACACGAATCACATATCTTATGAAATAACAATATGTAATTCAGCGCACAGAGAGATTGCGCAATCGGTGCATCCACTCTGTGATAGTTTGGTACAATATTGGTTTCACTCTCACTGGGTAAGATCAAACCTGAGTGATGGATATTGGGCCAGAACAAGATCAACAGTTTCTTTATCTCCAACTCACTAGCCTGATAACGAACCTCGTCTTATAACATTGAGCTCGGCCGCCATTCATTCCCTGTCATCACAACCCACAACCACAGGCATTTAATGCAACGTGCAATTGGCCTGAATCAGACACAGACACACCCTGACCACAACACGGGTTAGATTTCATTCCAGCTTTCTGTTGTTGCACACGTCACCTTGAATGTGGCTCAGCCCCCATGAGATCCTGCTTACCTCCCCCAAGGAATCCAGTCAGCAGTTGGTGCCAGCAGCGAAACATTGGCGTTACACAATCATTGGTGCAAATAGCCTATTCCAGGTGGAGACAGTCCTGGGTTATAAAGACTGGCAGCTTTGAATGTCCAGGACTGAAAGTCTATCCGCTGCTGATAGACAATGTTGAGGGCTGTAGCCTACTTTCCGTGGCAGTATTTGCCAACAATTTATCGGATACTGATAGTTTATTATCCTATTCTTGCAGCTATTGGTATTACAGGTAATAAGTTACAGCAGCATTTTACTTGTTCTACAAGCTTTTTTATGGCACACTCATCTACGTTTCCTTGCCCAGCTGTGCCTCCTATTCCGCTGATGTCTTTTTTGATGTCTCCAGAAGGATATGATTCTGTGGTTGGCTCAACCCTCTCTGCTCTCGCTGTGAGACTGATAGTGTGACCCTTATGTTTGATGGCCTGCTCGCTACCTCGCGTGTAACTTAGGTGACCATAGACACAATCCAAGCGAAATATCTTCCGGTCTGATCTGATGATCGCTCAAAATGGTGTGATGTGAAGACATTGAGCGTCCAGTGTTTCAGGACATATTGGCTGTAAGAATGTCTGACGGTGGGGATGTGTGAGCATATGAGCGAGTCAGCGGCTGGACGGGCCAGTTCTGTCAGTAGGTTGAGAGCCAGAGAGATTCCAGGGTAGGAACGGTTTGCAGATGTTTTGACAATCTTGATACCCTTGTATCAAGGGCGAAACCTTGGGCAAGTTTCCTTACTCCACACAGAGCCTAATAATAATCCCTCCAAAACCAAAAACAATAATAAATTGGTCATTTTCAATCCACGACTGTTTGTGGGACATTGCTGTGCGCCATCGGCCGCCGCGTTCGCCCACAAATATACAGTCAATTCACTTTACAGTGTGTTCTGTGAAGCGCTTTGGGACGTCCTCCCGACGTGAAAAGCGCTATATTAAATGCAAGGATTATTATTATTGTGTTTTCTAGGAAGGAGGCAGGGAAGCCTGGCAAGTACTAGATTGATGGAACTGCGGAGATTATAGGAGTGAGGATATGTTGGTGTTTTGAATGAGATGAATGTTGTGAACAGAATAGCTGGGCAGTCCACGGAGAAAAGCATTGGAGAACCACGGAATCATTGGTATCTGATCAACAATAGAATGATTGAATTGTTTTCAATTATTTTGTAACTTCATTTTAATCAATGCAAGAAATGCTGGAAGCTTTCTTTCCCAAAATAAAATAACCAAGTAGAACAGATACATGTGATCAAGTTTATTTGCGTTTAGATGCGAAATTTTAATGCGTGTGTGCCCTTTACATATTTTGATTTTATTGTGAATTATGCTTTCGTAATGTATATTTTTAGCAATAATAGTGGAAATGTTATCTTCGTCTTAAACAATTGTAGGCGGATTTCCAATTCATGTTCTCGTATGAACGGAACACATATTTATGTTAATTTTGATCCACAAATTTCAGGTTATCGTCAAAGCATTTACTTCACCAGATCCTACCAAATGTTGACATAATTCTGAATATAGAAGAATGATGAATATTGCAATCTACCAACTTTATTTCGTGGATGCTTATCCAGGGAACGTGGAGAAACTTCATTCTATTTTATGGTAATGTCACAGGAGATCGTTTGTGTCCAAATGAATAGACGAAAGGCAGAGAATGAGTTTGAACATCTTATATGTTATTCGGTTTTCCTTAGTCTGTAGTTCATTGGTTAAATTATATATGTAGCTCAGTGGTTGGCGCAGTCGCCTAACAAGTGAGATAACTATGTTTGAACCCTTCAATCTCTCTTAATAATGCATTCAAAATATTTTTGAAAACAAATGATTAATTCAATCCATGAACATTGGTGGAGAACAGCTCTGTGAATGCAGTTCGAGCAAAATACCTTCAAATTACGCAGCTAACAGTTAAATATGTTTGATTGCTGTTCACTTATCTCACAGGGAACTTGTTGGCCATTGTGGTCCTGTCCCGAGGAAAGTGTGGGCTCTCAAAATGTATCACCCTCTACATGGTGGCCATGGCAGTGGCCGATCTCCTGTTCGCCATCACCGAAGTGGTTTTGAACCACATACATTCTCTGTATTTCAATCACACATTTCTGGACATCACTCCCGTGTGTTCACTCAGATTGGTGCTGATGTCGGCGGTGACACACATGTCAGTCTGGTTCACAGTGGCTTTCACCTTTGATCGCCTGGTCGCCATCTGTTGGGTGAAACTGAAAACGAGTTATTGCACCGAGAGAACAGCAGCCGTGGTTGTAGGAGTGATTTCTTCTCTGAGCTGTTTCATCAGCATTCCCTGGTACCTTATGTATGAGCCCAGAGAGATACTGAACAAAGTTCCTTGGTTTTGCAAGTTCAAAGTGGTTTACTACACCTCTCCCACATCGATTGTATTTCACTGGTTTGACACTATAATAACTCCGTTTGTTCCATTCTTTCTGATTCTGCTGATGAATGTGGTGACAGTCAGACACATTTTAGCTTCGAATAGAATCCGCAGAAACCTCCTGCAACAGAAAAATGAAAATGGCATTGATGCAGAGATTGAGAATCGAAGAAAATCAATCATCTTACTCTTCGCAATATCAGGCAGCTTCATCCTGTTGTGGCTAATGTATGTTTTAAATTTTATATTTTTGCGAACCTTAGTCAATTACTTCTACCAAAGCTACAGAGACCCAGTGTTTGTTGTCCAAGAAGTGACTGACATGCTTAAGGTTTTGAGTTGCTGCACAAACACCGTCATTTATGCTTCAACACAATCTAAGTTCAGAGAGGATGTCAAATATCTTGTGATCTTTCCGTTTAAACACATATTTAACCTATTTAAATAAAGGAAAATGCGTGGCACTCGATGTAATTTGTGAAATATTAACAACGAGCCATCGTCTATTGGGACAATTGGTAGCTTCCGAAAGTGTTTTACAGAATATACTGTGAAGTAGGTTCCAATTAACGGATGAATGGGGCTCCTTGGTCTATAAGCCTTCTTGTTGCTCCGTGAAAGTGCCTCCAGATACATTCATATTTTTATTATTATTATTAATATCATTAATTTATTCCAGCTTCCTTTCAAACTACGCTCAGGAAAAGTCAACAAGGATCAATTACGTGTTGCCGTTTAACCAGAAAATTGTTTTAAACATAAACTCATCACGAGGAAAATCGTGAATTAAAGATAAATGAAACATTATTCAAATAATTGTTTGTTCGGCAAGTTGAGGTAACAGCCAATTTCATATGTTAAGAAGGTTAGAAATGCAAAAGGGAGAGGAGGGTGACGTGGCTCAGTTGGTAAGTAACAACAACTTGTACGTTTATGTGAGGCTATTGGATGAGGAGAGGATCGTGGTGGCTTCTAAAATAAAGGAATTCAATCCTGTATTGGTATTTGGTTAATTTTAAAGGGAAGAAAATCGAGCCTTCTCTTGAGGACTGCATTTATCAGTCATTTACAGATGTTTCGAGAGTTGTGACAAATTATGTGGCAAATAAGCACTGAAAAGTTATCCTGTAAAACATTTGCACCAGTAGCTGAATTGTATAGAGTTAACCGTTCCGCCTTTCGTTTTATTTGATGAGTTACCTTATCAGCTAATAAACAGTTCACCTAATTTGAACAAAGCCATTGTGTCATGTTGTATTCTCTTGTTACTCTAAAGTTTGGCAATCACATGCTAAGCATGTGATTGATTAGAGAAATGCTCGCCTTCCTGACCCACTGCACCAATGGCCGGTATTATTCCACTCTCCACACTGAGGCCTCCCAACAGTCGGCTCCTGCTGCTGCCACACGAGGAAGTTCAACAGGGAGGGAGCGCAAAGTTAGAAGGTTGTAAATGGTATCTCGTCAAATACTTTCACCACCGGGACACATGCGGCCGTCATTTGGACACCACTTTTGTAAAGTATCGAGGCAGTGTATTGTGCAAGTAATTGTGACTGACAAATTGCAGTGAAGTGAGCGTCCAATTTGTATTGATGGTGTTGTCAGCCAGGACTCCAGGAGAAACTCACTTAGATTTTTGATGCATGTCATTGTGCAGAATATTGTCAAACAAATACACACATACAGACTTACCCAAAAACACACACACACACATCGACACACACACACAACAGCACAGAAGCACAGAATCACAAACACAGACAGATAAACACTCACAAACACACGCAGATATGTAAAGAGGGAACGAAACACATAGGCATATATGCAAACAGAGACACACACATACACACTCACAGAACACTCAAACGCGCACAGACAGGAACACAGTCGCAACCAACAACAAGAAAAACTTCAAATTGTATAGCGCCCTCCATGCCGCGGGTTGTCCAAGTGACATACGCGCAGACAGAGAGAAACACACAGGAAACGGTATATTGGAAAGTATGATACATGTGATGCCAAGCAACTGCAAGAAGTTTGGAAGGAAAACGAGATGGATTTCCGTGATCTTTGGCTCAGGAGATTCCTATTTTCTTATGTTCTTATGATCGTATCCCAGACAGATGTGCAACAAAGTCAAACGCCGTTAATATCTTATGGTTCCTGCTCATTAAACGGTCAGCGGGAAGATTCGCCACAGATCAGAGTTGATCCCGCTATCATTTGAACAGGGACTGCACTCTGTATAAAATTCTCTGTGCAAATGTGCTTGAATGTACAAGGATTATACTTGTTATCAGTGTTGCGGAATGCCACCTCTCCCCGCTCAATATCCAGGTGTTCTCAAAGGACCAGTGATTCTCTCTCAGGCGGGTACTCGTTGAGGTCAGAGCTTCATATTCATCCCCAATTCTCAGTCACAATCGAAGATTGAATCTTGTTGTGAACTGTCACACAACGGGACAGGTATGAGCCCAAAAGTTCTTCATTTGATCGTCAGCGAGACACATTGGTGCTCAGGCAGCAAGAAGAACGAGTTAGGACGACTTTAAAAAAACTGACACCCATCAAATCAATTTAATTTTTCACAGTACGGAACAATAACTTTGCAAATTCGTGAAAGAATTTTTTTTAAGTTGATTACAAATTTATATTAGTATAACGCATATCAATTTGAGAGGTCAAGGCAAATTCTCACCGTATTCATCAACTTGGGGATCAGAGCTGAATGGGGTGATTTGGGGAAAGATGATCCCTGGTGAGGGCAAACATATAGGTCTTGGGACAGACTTGGATAAGTTAAACCAGGGTGTCAGACAAAACAACTGCGAAATGGAGATACAGAATTTGTCCAGAATGGCTGAAAGCCCCATGTGCGGGTAACGTGAGGTATTTCAAGCTGCCTGGCAATGCTGGAAGGTAGAAAGTACATTCTTGCTTGTGGAGTCCTGAAGCTCAGTGTTTAGAGAACTCGCCTTGCAAGCGAGGCAGCTGAGTTCAATTCCAGGCAGGGCGAAACATTTGGTAATTTGATTACTCCACACCTCACATAATAATCTCTCCGAAACTAAATATTCATACATTGGTCATATTCAATCCACGACTGTTTGTGGGACGCTTCTGTGCACAATTGGCTTCCGCTACTCGCCCACAAATACACAGTTAATTCACTTTCCAGTCTAATCTGTCAAGAAGACGTGAAAAGCGATATATCAAATGCAAGGATTGTTATTAGTTTTATTATAATTATTATTATTATTACTATGATAATTATCTGGATGTGACAGAAGTAGGTTGGTGGAGAAACGTTGATCCTTATGGATAGGGGCATGGATAGCCAATGGAGGACAGTTTACCAGCTGGTCGTGTACACAGCGGAATCCAGCGGACATGGCTTGCTGTTCGAGGGCTCAACTCAGCACCAATCTACGCAAACAGTATTTCAGTCAGCGAATAGCGAACTTGTGCAACAGGCTCCCGAGTGAGATGGTTGAAGCAGAAAGTGTTGATTCTTTGAAACACAGATTAAATAGTTTTATTTGAGGAAATAACACTGTGAGATATAACACACAGGTGTTCGGGACATATGTGCGTGCTACTGCATGGCAGGTGGAAGGCAAACTAGCTGGGTCTTGATCTTTTTCCATTCAGCATTTCGGATACTATTCTGTTCTTGAAACACATGAGTTACCGAGATCTTGATGTTTGGCCGGTTGTGCAGGGCAGAGCTGTGGAAGCTCACATTCAGAGCGTTAGTGCTGTCAATCCGATGTCTGTACAGAGCAAATACACCTTGCAATTGCACAGCGCCTCGCACATAGGGTAGGAGAGTAGTGGAGCACCGCTATGAGGCGGTGTGAACGGGGAATGACAGGGGCAAGGTCGACTCGGAAGTTCTTCAGAAGAGACCAGAAGACGGGAAGGATGGGGCAAAGATTGGGGATAGGGGAAGTGTGTTCCAGGATTTCGGGGCGAAGTGACTCAAAACATTGACCACAAATGGTGGAATGGAGAGCAAATCGAGGGACACATGTTGTTGCGTGTTGGGTAGTAAACAGGTCACAAACGCAGCAATGTGCCTGGGCAAGAGTGGATTCAGTACACGAGTTTGAGTTTCTTGAAATCGACCTGATGGTTGATGGAGAGAACTCGAATCCTTGGCTAGAAATAGTATGACAGGTGCTCGGAGAACAGTACCAGTCAGTATGCGGGCCCGATATTTTGGGATATCTATCCTCCTCAGTCTTGACAATGCGAATGGATTCAGCAGCCGTAGCCACTTGCGGGAAAGTATTCTAGATTTCCATTGAAGCTTGGGTGAAAAATGCTCCTAATTTCCCTCTTAAATGGCCTAGCTTTAGTTATAACAACACGTCCCCTTGTTCTGGATTTCCCAACCAGTGGTAATAGTGTATCTGTATCTTCCGTATTGAATCACAGTACCAATTTAAAAGCCCTCAATGGGATCAATCTGCAACCTTCTCAAATCAGGACAACAGAGAACACGTTCATGTCATCTGTCTTCATAATTCACCTATTTTATCCCAGGTATAATTTTGTTGAATCTGCCATGTACCCACTCCAGACCCAATATATCCTTTCTGTGGTGCGATGCCTAAAACTGAACTGATCTCCAGATGGGTCAGACCGTTCTATAAAGATGAGGCATCATTTCCTACCCTTTATATTCCAGCCTATATCTCATTTCTAAATAATAAATAATAATAGTAGTAATAATATACTATAATATATTAATAATAATATATAATAATAATATATAATCATTGCATTTGTTATAGCGCCTTTCACGTTTCCTAGACGTCTCAAGGCGCTTCACAGTATATATAATAAGGTAAATTGACTATATATTTAAGGTCGAAAACGGCAGCTATTTGCGCACAACAGTGTCTCACAAACAGTCCTGTAATAAGTGACTAAAGTATTAATATTTTTTTGTTTGGTGTTTTATTATCCCCGGAAAAGCGATCGGCCAATCGACTAAGAACCAGGTTCCTACTTAATGCTCAGTAAACAGGTTCGTTGAGATTTGGGAAAGTTTCATAACATTTTGCATTTCTTTTATTGATAATCTTTTGTGACTGTGAGCTTGGCTTCAGTGAACTGTGTACGTGGGCTCACAAATCCCTTTGCGTTCCCGAGTGCTTAGTTTCTCACGCTTTAGAAATTTTCTGCATTGCTATATTTGGGGCCATCGTGGACGGTCTCACAAAACCACACATTGAATTCCATCTGCCTCAGTTTTGTGCGCTCAATTTATCTCTCAAACTCACTTTGAAACCTTCTGCTTCTCTCTAAGAATTTACTGTGGGGCCTAATTTTGTGTCTTCTACAGATTTGGATACACATCTCTCAAATCCTTCATCCATGTCGTTTATATCTGCCCAAAAGCGGATGACCAAGCTCAAACACCTGGAGGAAACCGAATTTCCCGTCCTCTTAATCAGAGATTGTTCACTTTCTATCCTACCAACTGTTTCCTGCCTCGCACCCAATAACCGAGCCAAAGTGCGATGTTTCCCCCAAATCCATTCTCTTTTTTTATTGCAATTGACATCTTGTGTGGAACTTAATCCAATGCCGTTTGAAAGAGCATTAGACGACATACATTGCCCTCTCTTAAGAACCATGTTCGTGGGCTTTTTCAGTCAATCAATCAGATTTGTAAGACATGATCTTCATTTCACAAATCAGCGCTGACGCTCTTTGATCTGTTCATATTTTCCAAATGCGGAGTTTCACGTTTTCTGATGAGAAATTCCAGTGATTTCCATACAAATGAAATGAAGCTGAAGAGCCTGTAGTTATTTCGTTTCTCTCTCTGTCCCTTCTTAAATAAAGGAGTGACATTGGCAATTCTCCAATCAAAGAGGACAATTCCCAAATGTAGAGAGGTTTGAAAAATTATGCATAAATCATCTGGAATTTGATCCAATATTTATTTTCATGTGTGAGGTTGCAATATGTCGGGTCGTGGCGATGTGTTCATCCATATTTCCATTATATGCACAATTACTGTGTTATTATTCACAATGAATCCATCTGATGCTTCTGTTTTCCTTATTTTTGCTTTCGCTTGTACCACCGTTATTTTGTCCTCTTCCTCAACTGAGAAAAGACAAGGAAACAAT